>NC_089325.1:19751330-20018830 GCF_036669915.1 Pocillopora verrucosa
AAAAAATCGTCAACAATCAATCAAGATTTTACCGGTTGGCTGTCACGCGATATCTCTAAATTTTTCATTTTTTATCATATATGTTATATTCCTTTGTATATAGTATTATTACAATTTACAATAATTGATGCAAAAAAAAAACAGATTAATAGCGAGGAAAGCCCACCCAAAAAGTACAAAAATATAGATATAATATTTAGAAAAATAATGTGTTGAGAAGCCATATAATAGTCCGTAGTCTGTTGTACAATTAGTAGTTATTGATAATTTCATGGATATTCTAAAGGATGCGAGAGATGAAGAACCACTCATAGAAAGGACCTTAAAACACCCTAAGACCTAAAAAAGCTTTGGAAAATCCCTTTGATACTGAAGCAGTAACCGTGCATATACCGCGCATTATATCTAGTATCAATGCGTCCTACTGATAGTTACCCCGCTCTGAACCTGAGAAAAACATAGTCTAATCCCATTGAATCCGACAGTATTGTGATCAAGAGAAAGTCAGTTGAACAATAGCATGTTTTCAAGTTTTCTGTTTTCTGAGTGAGCTCGAAGGAGAAGGTTGGGGAACTTGAGGAAAGTTTGGGTGGGATGTGCCGTTAAAACCTAAAATCCCTGATCCGATTAAAAATAAAAAAATTGTGTTAATTGTAGCGTATCGATCTCAGGTAGCCAAAAATAAAAGATAATGAGTCAAAATTTATAAAACTACACATTGTCACTAACACACATTTTGAGTGTGCATCGTCAAGTTTACAAGTTGTTAACAGCTTCCAGTCCACAAGGACACCATAGCCTTCTAGTCACTAAACTTGTGCACTTGTTCGATGAGCAAGACCCCGAAAAACAATTGAGTGAGTGTCCCTCGGAAGTAGGCTCATGAACTTATCTTTTCTGGTATGACTGTTTTCCTTTCTTTACATAATATCTACCCTTCTGTTATTTATCATTTATTTACTTCTCCATTTTCTCCATTAATTACATATATGATTATGTAAAAGGTAGTTTTGTCTAAAATATGTTATTATGGAGGAGTAGCGCACATCTAAAGAAAGCAATGTTGCGTCCCTTAATACCCTTTTCAATAATCTTCGTGGACTTTCCGCCGATACATGACAATAATTTCCTCCACCATAATGGCATAGAAGTTAAAAATGTTTTTCAGCTTGGTCACAATTTGACAGAAAGCGGATTCATCAAAATTCTCACAATAAGAAGCCGCCAGCAACACGCTTCTTACCTGAAGTAACCTAACAAATAAATCGTTTAAATTCTGTTCAGAGTTCATGCTACAACCGTAATCAAGTGTTCTGAAGGATTTCAAAAGGCACGGAAACAATGTTTCCTTCTCCATTTCTTCAACCGCGTTTAGAAACATTTGTAGAGTGTCACGCAAGTTACAAGTGGAGTGATCCTCGCAAAGCAGCATACGTTCACACGTTTGCACATTGTATTCCTGGAAAGAAACTGGTTTTTTTGAGAAAGCTATTTCCTTTGAAGCATATCTGAGATACTTAGCATGTTGAGTTAAGGATTTCAATTGCAAGCACAGTTCTTCCACTTTGTTTCTTATTTGCTTATTTCCCTCCAATCCTTCTTCAATGAAGCTACAATCTTGCAAAAGTTGAATTCTCAACGATTTCACCATACGGCAAAACGTCCTCAAGTCCATTTCTTTATATAAATATATTTCATTCGGATTTATTTTTGCTTCAAGTGCGTTCACAGATAAATCCATCAAGACGCTTGGAAAAAAAACTGTTTCTTCCAAAACTGTTGCTAATTTCACGAAGCGTTCAAGGACAGTTACGAAACATAGCCCGCTCTCAGTGTTGTGGTCGGGTCGGTTTTTTTCCGTTGACGCTTCCATATCCATGACAGTATTTTCCAGGACAGCTGGAGCTTGCATTAGAGTAAAATAAAACTCGCTTCGTAAGAGACACCGATTGCTTCCAGTATATATTACCTACATCTCGTGCGATCAGGTATGCGTGACGTCACGTTCTCTCTTCAAACATTTTGCAAGAGGCTGCGATTGCGTCATACAGGGATCACATGACGTCTATCAACACCGTTCCGAGGTTTACTCATTGCTAAAAAACGTGAAAGCTTTATTCAACTCTATATTGAAGTAGAAAGACGAGAGTGTAAGACTGTTGCCAGACAATCTGGTAATTAAAATTATAATTTAAGTTACAGAAGCGTTACATTTTTTACAAGATGGCAGTATGACCACGATCACGTTTTCATTTTCAACGTTCAATATCAAGACTAATAATTTCAGGTTTAAGGTCAAGAGTTTTTCCGCTTGAAGAAAAAAATTGGAATTTTTATTCCACTGCGAAACGTGACAGAATGCATGAGAAGTAGATCGTAAGTTGGAAAGTTGGTCCACAATGTTGTTTTACCACAAGACTATTTAGTTGAAGTCTTTTAAAAGAGATGATAAAGGACGTTAATACTAAACAAATTATTGATTTTTGTGTTATAATTTTTGGATGTAAGCAACGACATAAACTTTGTATCTATAGAAAAATCGAGAATCAAAAGCTTTGTAAAGAGCAATTACTTTGGAACAAAGTTTCAAATCGTATGTCAATCTTATTGGTATCCCTATTCAATAAATTTTCCTATGTGCGTTCCTTTGTAAATTGGAAATTCGTGTTATATGTAATTTCCTCATTCACCATACTCGTAAGGTGATTTGTCACAAAAATGTCCGCTAAAATGTCTGTACACTCTCGATCCTCGACGATTCTGAGATCAGAAACTATCTTTAAAAATATTTTAAAAAAATACTGTCATGATGAACTTTCAAAAAGAATTTGTTCCGAAAAAGACAAAATAGTTTTTAGAAAAATGGCCCTCCGTGAGGTCATGTGCTTACTGGTATTGCATAGCAAACCTAGTTACATTGTGCATGTGACTGCGAAATTGTTATCGGTAAACTTGTCCACGATATTGTCAATTAAATGGTGTCATTGTATTTAGAATCTATCAAAACAAGATGGCGCAGGGTTTGATGGTGTGGTAACGTTCGGGGTGAAACAGCGTATAGGATGGATGTGTTATTGGTACTTTGGAAATTAGTTTTAACTTGTAGTTTCGAGAAGCGCTAAGAAAAAAAATTGAATGCAGAAGAGATCCAAATGGTCAAACTCCGGCGTCTCATTTAACTAATCATCAGACACGGCCTTTGGGTTTGTAGGCAGCAAAGACCCATTAGTTCCATTGAAAGTACCAACTCGATTATGAATTCAACCAACACGTTGTCTCGGCCACCCCGTGCTCGGGGATTTACAGCTCCTCATCAAGCGTAGGCAGGGAGGGGAAATTTGCAGGCCAGTTAAGAAATTTTTGGACGAGTTTCTTTATAAATCTTATTTGAATCCAACTGTGGTTCAAAACTTTGAGTAGGGGAAGGAAAATCAAATGTATTCCGGTAGTTGTAGTCAAATAACATTATTGTGCGAATTTAATCCAGAAATAATGATAATCGATACTTCAACACATAAAACGTTTATTAGAATGTTATTCAATCTTTACCTTACTAGAAAATTTCTTTCAAAGTTAAGATTTCCGCTATGATTCCGTTCCATGATAATGAACATTTACAATAATTGTAACAATTTGCTGAATTGTCTACAAGACTTGATGATAAGACATCATACTTCATAACTCAACAAAATATTGTACTTTTATAAATGGAATCTTAATCCAAATGCAACAAATTTTCTTATATCACTCGATATATCAACTAGCTCTATGCTTTCAGTTGAATGATACTCCATAACTAGAACATGAACACCGACAAGAATTGGCAAGGATCTTGACCAAGCCCAATATTAACAAGGCCCTTTAATCTCGTCATTGAACAAATCCACAAGCTATTTGTTTTCAATCATATCATTTTCCATACCTCAAAATATTAAACTTTTATGAAATGTTATTTGATCAGTGTTGAAGAAGCATTTTTTTCAAATTTATAAACTCCTTTTGATTACAATCAACTACAAAAACCTCTAGAAGAATTGTGACACAATCTTTGTTGACTTGACAACAAGGATCTTACAACATGATGACATAATGTGTCCTGCCTTGTGCCAGTAAGCACAAAAATCATATCTCAGGAGGACGATAGAGAACTTGTAAGCAATGTCAGCAGATTAAAACAAGATTAAGACGACGATCCGCCTCCAGTCATATGCGTGCCATTACGTCTATTGCTTTTATTACGACAAAGTTATTTCTCCGATTGTGTGAATTAGTTCAGTTCAGTTGAAGCACGCTACAGGTGACTGTTGCAAGTGAGACTACTGCTAGAACAACGTTGAGCTCTTCTGAGGACAGGAAGAAATTTCACAGGACAGACGCGTTTGATCACATAGATTATCACATACCGGAAAAATTTACTTCGTGTTCATCAGCAAGGAAAAGGGGCATCAGTTTTTTCTTGAACACGAGGGTACTTTTGATGACTCATTCGTCAGAAATACCATTTTCTTATCAGATGTTGACCATGCTTTTATTTTCCTAAGTGAGTGGGAGTTGCCGGGCTTCAACTCTTTCGACAGTTGAACCACGCCTTCAGCTACGGTATCTTCCTGTTCACAAGAGAGATTTGCCTTAACAACCATTTATTGTGCCGTAGTCGAAACCTTTGTCATTTTCCTATTTCTTATCTAAATGAAGGATGGGCTTCTACTGCAGATGAACATGGTGGAGGATCACAGCAATCTTTGTCGTACTGTTGCCACTTGAGCGGAAAAGTTAGTAATCACCTTATTTTTGGTATTTTTTTTAGGATCAGATCTTTGTTTCCTCTTTCCAGTGAAGATTAGATTTCCCTTTGCATCCGTATCATAAGCCTGAAACGACTCGCAAGGTACCATTACAAAGGGGGTAAGTTTCTGAAAACTGTGGTCTGCTTCGGTGGGAGAGTATAACAGGGTAATTTAGTAATATTGACTAAGTTGATAACGTGAATTGGCCACCATAAAGAGTTTCAAAGCTGACGTTTCGAGCGTTAGCCCTTTGTCAGAGCTTTAAGCTTCGCTTAATACAGGTTAGAGAGAGAATTTATTGGAAATTTATCCTTTTCATCCTTACGGATGATATACGATGACGCTCGAGCATCGTCCTTATCATGGTTAACGTGAAATGTCTCAAAGAGTAGTTGAAAAAGCACCTCTGCCGCAGTTGTGAGTTACTAACAGAAAACGGAATTTTTAGGGGAAAATTCATGACTATATTGGAATCGTTTACTTTGTGCAATAGCAACATTCATAAAAGTAATGCGCTCCGCTTCGTGTCGTGGTTTCCTACGCTTATCGAGTGTTCTCCCCACCTCCCGCGTGTTTACATCAGGCTATGTAAACACGGAAACCATTTTACATTTCTTCATTAACTTAAAGTTTACAAATAGGCATTTCATTTGCACATCATATCATGATAATGCTAAATTCTATTGTTCAGAGAGTTACGCTTGACGATACTTGACCACCTGACAGCAATACAAGATAACATTTCGGTTTCCTTCTTGAGGTGCCAGGTTGGAGGCTCATTATGTCACAGAACTAAACCATATTTTTCCGCAACTCAAGGAAAAAAGGAACGCAGAGAGGCTACTTATAACGTCAAGAAAGGTGTTGTTAGCCACCTCACCTAAATTTGCATACCGTGCATGGGTTTGAGTACTAGTGCGTGACAAATAAACAAAGATTTCGACATGAGGATATTAAGAACTCATTCCTCTAATTTGATGACGTTTTCGAGCACGATTAATTCCTTTTAATATTGCAGCGGCACTATTGCCATGGAACAAATAGTTTATTATTAGCGTGGCTGTTGTAATACATCAGAAAGGAGGAAGTGGAAAGGAGAAGTCGCGGAACTGAAACACTGCGGGAACCTGATCATTGGCTTACTTATTCTACGGAGCTCAACTAATTTTCCTTCTTTTAATGTTAAATCCTTTTTTGTTTCATACATCACTTCTTTTGAAGCAGTATTAATCATTAAGGTAAGTCTCAGTTACTATTTTGGTTACGTTTCCTCATATTTCCGTGTGAATTTTTTCTTCTGTTGTTCTGCTAAACTTTCACTCATCAACTTAATTTGAGTGTCAAAGTGATTAAGCATTAATTTTTGCTAATTGGGGACACTAAATAAAGTTATACTTAACAAAATATAACAATGTTGACGTTTCATAGTTCATTCCATTTGTTGATCAGCGACGTGATGACGCGTTCATCGATTCCGAATATTCTCGGTTTAACAAAAGGATCTTAACGGATTAGAGGTCATAAAGTCACATGAGAACAGTTTGGTTAAATAATCACTTTCCGTGCACAATGAGTTTCTTTTGACATGTTTTGCTGACTGGAGCAATTTTTGATTACACAAAGGATGTAGTGTGGCAAGGTGAGTGAACGGTTCGTGAGATATTTCTTCTCTGTTAAAACTCGTGAACAGCTGGAAACTGAGAAGAAGAAACAAGGTATCTTTGAATATTCACTAAACTGTAATGAACTTAACATTTCGATCGACGGATCAAGGACTTAATACATGAATGTCCGTCTGTCTGTTTCTCATGCTTGCTTAATTTGCGATATTTTCTCTCCTCTCATATAGGTTTCCCCTTGTATCTAACTGGAAAAAAAACTTCAATTTGGACGAGGGACTACTGGATGCTCATTAATTTCCGCAATAAGAAGAGAAAGGTAGTGAAAACGAAAGTTAAATAAGATATTTACAAAGTTATTACGGACTAATTAGGGATCAAACACATACATCTTTATGTCTATTTCCATTAGGCATAAAACATTTGGTCGTGGTATACCAAATGTCAGTTTAAAGCATGATGGCAAATCTTTCAAACTTACACGAAAATTCAAATCCCCTTTGCTTGGCCTCTGATAATAAGGGAAACAGAACATATATCGAAAGTGAGACTCAATCTGGGGTTTTTCCCGCTTCCGCAATGATGTCATACTTCTGATCCAACCGACTTTGTCAAACCAGCAAATGTTCCTCGTCTGCCCTACGGAGAATAAGAGGATTGTTGGCTAGAGACAAATTTTTTTAAAAACACCGCACATGAAGATTCAAATTACAGGAAAGATTATCGGTTCCCATAACTTTAGACAGGGAATTTCAAGCACTTCGGAGTCAACTTTAAAAACATGGTAGCGACTTGGAATTAATGTACACATTTCAACCGTCGGCAGCGTTTGCTAAATTTTGGAATGTTTCAATTGTTTTTCGAACTCGAGCTTTTCGTTAGTACACTACCTTAGCGGGGTCGTAATCACTAGAAATCAGGATCATTACGCCATACCTAAAATTAAAATATTCTTACCTCAACAAAAGTGTTTGCACATTTCAAATGTGCTGTAAGGGTGATTGTACGCTCTTTCCACTTCTTTTTCCGTTGTAGTGCCATGTGTGAGGTACTTATGAATATACAGAACGGCCATTTCTACCGGCGACCGCTTACATGAAATATGCAAGATATAGCCCCAAATTTGCATACTTTGCCAAAGTTTGCATAATGATTCTTTGTCGACATCAAGAGTGCAATGTTGTCCAACATATACATAAAAGAGATTTAAATACCATCGGACTGACTCACTACATCGCCATCTCACAGAAACTTAGATAGATACTACCAAGAATCGAATATCTTGTTCAAAAACCATAATCTTTAAGATCAATTCAACAGATTAGAGATAATAAAATCACACAACGAGGCGTTCGGGTTTTTCCCGCGCAATGATTACTTTAAGTTTCCATCTGCGATATTCATTATCTTTCAGTTTTCTCTGACTGTTAGATCATAATTTTTACGAAAGATGTTATAAACATATAAACAGAAGAAAGGTTGGAGCAGCAGCCAACGTCACGTCATTTTATGCTATTGGCTTGTCGAATACATCAATGATGTAACGTAGATATTCACGGAGATTGAGATTACCAAAGAGGAATCTATGGAAAACTCCTCTTTGAAATTAGCTCATGTTTTGATCAACACTGATATAGAGCGATTGCATCATGGTTATTTCTTTCGATATGCATGTAAATGCAATCCTTCCATGAATACCGAAGCTAGTTTTCCATTCGCTACGTCTACGCATCCCTTTGGATTTTATAATTTGGCGAAGAAAATGATTCCATAAATGCTCCAGATGAAAGTAGAAAAATGAAATTGGAAGGGACATCATTAATGAAACTCATTAGCTGTTGTGACAATATTTACCACACACCATAGTCACAAATTGAATGTCTGAAATATTTAGAAACAAGTGGTTATTTCAGTCTAAAAAAATTGAAACAAAAAGAAAGTAAAAGCGGTCGACGAGAGACAAATATAGAAAGTGGTTGAAAAATAACTAAATGGCTGCGAAAATAAAGGAATACATCCTGCATCATTCCAAAGAATGGAACATTGTGTCGGTAACGGTCTAGAGGAACCCTATAAGTCTGCATTCTGTTCTAAATGGTCATTACACATGCACGATCTAAAACATTCGATTTTCTTTTTTCACAATACTTGTGAAGTTTACAGCGAACCGAGTTTTCAAGTAAGTCACAAAGAACAAAAACAAAATCAAGACAGAAACTAAAAGAATAACCGAGAGAGACCCTTTCAGCAGGAGTGGAGAACTCGATTAAATTCACTTTGAAAATGATTCATACACCATAATACTTGGTGGAAGTAGAGTAGGATCACATTAGCAGCTATACTTTAGCCTTGCTCTCGAATGAATTGCGTTAATAAAAGTAGACTAAATAAAACTTGACTTTCAGGAAAACAAGATGAGGACGATGCTCGAGCTGTTAAAAGAGGGTTACAAATTCGTTGAACTAATCAGACACCGATTTCCAAGAAAAGTTGATGCTGTCAGGATTCCACCTCGTCGTGGATTTTATCAGCGAAAAGAAGATAAAGAAGTTATGAATACGTTGAAACGCCTCTACAAAAATGGTAATTCCTCGCGCGTGAAGACCCTGATTTTACATGGGCCAGCAGGACACGGTAAAGTGCACTGCGCGGCAAATCTGATGGATCAACTTTACACTAAACCTGTACGCTCGCGATTCTTCTGGAACAAACCATGGAATTTTCGAAACAGACCAACAATCCTGTGGACAATCAAAGCAACAAATAAAGCAACGATACTCGAGAGTTTCTGTAGTCTTGCCAAAGAAATCGGTCTGACTGAACAGGCCAAGGTTGCAAATCAGGAACTACCACTTTTCAGCAGAACATCAGAAGGAAGACAATACCACATGAGTCTTCAAAATCAATGCCAAGAAAATGCCTACGACAAACCTTTGAAACAAATTTACGAAGAAGTTATGAAGACCCTGAGAAGGCAAGGTTCCTGGGTGCTATTGATAGAAGGTGTTAAAGAAGATAGGTCAAGTCAACAACAATTTTGGCCTGCGCCAGGTGATCCGAGCCTTGGAAATGGTCTGGTGATCATGACTACTGAAGATTCTAAGTTACTGCAAGAGGAAGGTGATGACTATCCATTGGCGAAGGTGTTCATCGGTAAAATGATGAAAGAAGATGCAGTTACATTTCTTGCGAAAAAAAGTGGTATCCCTTTAACTGATGCTGCATGCTTCGCAAATCTGGCACATTGCATTCCCCAAGATATAGCAAAGTGAGTTCTTTTACATAAAAAAAAGGCTTAAGCTAAGGTGATCGAGTTGAGAACCTTGAAAGTTTCTTTATAATCTTCTCCACAATCAAGCATCAACTTATGAATCAACTAATCCGTAAAAATCATGAATTATCAATTCACGTTAGACGGTAACTCATCAGAGGCCATCCCTTTATAAACATCTTAAAGGTTGTAGATCTGTAATTTAATTTTTCTTATAACAGGTTAGGAGCTTTTATGAGGGAATACCAAGAAGAAACGAATAAAAAACTAACTTTTGGAAATTTACCAGTACCACCGGAAGAAGTCACATTCCCTCAGTATATGATAATGATGATGGAACTAACACGTGAAAATCAAACGCAGGTAAGCTTAAAATATTTTAGTTTATCTTGCAGTACGGAGAGGCGACAACCAGGTTCCAGAATTACGATGTTAGAGAGGTATACTTAGATTAATGGTTGAACCGGTCTGCCTTCTATATTTCGGTTAGGCAGTGTTCTAATCACTAACATCTTTGGTTCTCTCGTTTATCCTTAGCTGTTAAAATTCTTGGCCTGCTGTTCTAGTGAGAACTACTTGCCCCTTGAAATTCTAGATAGAGGTATTACAGGTCCATTGGAACGAGCAAATTTCAGAGAATTTGTCGAATGTTCTACGAGAGAGGAAATTAAAGTAGTAACCATACATCCAAGAGAACACACCATGCTCAGAGATATACTCAGTGGGCAAAGCCGAAGTGTTACTGGTTAGTTGCAAGCTAATATTAGCTCTGTCACATAATGTAAGCAACAGCTGTCAGAATATGCAAAGATGACTTGGAAACGTAATTTCTATTTGTGATGGCCGTAAAACCTAACGTCCATGATCTAAAGAAATAACGGAAGTTTCGTTAATAAAATAACGTTATATGTTTCAGCAAAGGTAACCTAGAAGGCAATGAAAGCCGCTAATCTCGCCTGCATTTCAAAGGAACTTCATTACCTTTCGCTTTTGTGAGTAAGGGTTCCCTTGGAGTAAACAAATTCTAACTTCATTAACACTTTCGATCGGACACGAGAATAAAGGCAATCACCGGATCTTTTTTTAGCGAAAATATTTCATATTTGGAATGATTATAGTGGGGCACATCCTCCTCAAAGAGATTATTCCCAATATATTTTTAGATTCTAAATATAGATCACTCCCTCTATTTCCCTACGGTGCTGTATTGTTCTAACGTTCCAATTGTTCTACTCCTTTTGACAACGACTTTATAATTTCAAATTTTACTCAAGACTTGGTTTCCCACTTAGTCCTCTCTTGCTGTTCGTGAGTCGTATTTTCCTTTGTAGGAATATTTTACTCATTTATTTTTCCCCTTCTTTATTTTCGTAGAAAAGACATGGACTTACGTATTGAACATTCCCTTCTTGCAAAACAAACCACGAAACATAAACACTCCTACTCTGTCGTGTCTCGATGTCTCTCACGTGATTAAATGCCTGAGTGAGGTATGCAAAGATGCTTTACAAAACAACAGGAATAAAGACTTCAAATTGATGCGCTTCGTTTTACCACATCTGAAAGAAGCTGTGAAGGTATGCACTAAAACAGCTGTTCTTGTAATGACTAACTTCTGATCTGATCTGGCCGGAAGAAAAAAAAGCATAAAAAATTCGCATTTTTCAATCTTTTTCCAAAGTCTAAGGCTTAAAAGACAGTGATCTCTAGATATGTGGTTGTGTTACTGGCAAAAAATCTTGGTATTTCCAGTCGTATACTTTTGGACGCAGATGTAAACTAGGTCAAGAAGAGCTGGGTTTTTTTCATGCACAAAAGTGAAGTGAAGTGATCGGGGAAAAGTCGTCCAGCATCGCCGGCGCTTGTATGGCATTTTTACAAAAAAAATATTCGTGACAATAATATGGTTGTGTAAAAAAATTAATGAGAGCATTGAACTCAGTGAAAGTGAGTTTAACCATTCGGTTTACTTGTCCTATGATGAACTTTTGAAATATGGAAACAGTCTGGAGACGAAAATGTTTGATACCGAATGATTAAGAAATATCATTATGGATTAAAGGCAAGACTTCTCCCCAAAGAAATACACTTTTTGTCACTCACCTAGTTCTGATGGTTTTTTGGGAATTTTTTACGCCTTAATTTCAGTTTTCGATCGGATTTCCAGTAAGCTTTGCCAACAAATACTTTACAACTGATAGATTTTGCTGCCGCTAAAGACTTTTCCGATTCAAATTTCGATAACCCAGCTTCATTTTTTGAACATTTACCGGGAAAAGGAAATGTAACGAAAACCACAAATGACACAATAAACCGCGTTTTTCAAGGAATTTGGCGTGTTACATTGCAAGGAAATGAAGGACAGGATTTTACTGTACAAACGTCTTCGTAGTTGTCTCCCGCTCGTGATGATGTCCTATTTTTTAATAGTTCAAACAAAATTGTTAATATGGCCTCTTATGAGCCAGCTGTTTTGCTAATTAATATCTGCTATATTCGATCGGGGCGATTGTAGCAAATGCATAGCTAGGACATCTTTTCTGAACTAACTTTAAATCGAGTCAGGTGTGGCCTTGCGTGAACAAGGACAACTGCAGATGAGTGGGGGTGAATGATGCATTTAATGTGTAAATCACATTGAAAAACAAGTTTTTTCCTTAAAGCTCAAGGAAAAGTTGAAACTAGAAGGAGAATTCGACCCCCTCGTCATGGCTAATGGACATGCCTGTCTTGGGGAAGGTTTGCTCATCTTTGGAAGGCCTGAAGAAGCAAGGGAGAACCTCAAGATTGCTCTAGACCTCTTCAAGAACTATGAAGGCCAAGAGAATGTGCAACTTGACCTGGCTAACGTGTGGCACTTCCTGGGAGAAGCCCACAGCAACAGGTATAAGTTGAATCCTCATATTCTGCGCACAACCAGTTAAGGCATAGTTTCAACATCGAAATCACAGATTTAACAAACATATTTCCATTAAAATTGATAATTATTTTACGAACATATTTCGCATAATTACATCATTTTTGGAAAATGCCCGTTGTTTTGCTTTCATTTTAAATTTTAAAAATCCAGTTAACTTCATTTTGATACGAAAAGAGAATTTCTCCTCCAAACCACCTCTAATAAGCAGTATCCACGTCTAAGAAAGCAACTAAGTTTTGAGAGCTTGGGCAGTAAGGATACGTTATCACAAGTTTAGAATGTTAGTTGCATTTCGACCGAGGGTTCGAATTAAAGGTACAGATTCTTGCTATATCATAAGTCTTATGGGTTAATTTATGAATTTATAGTCACCTCGCGAGCCCGTGGGAAAGAAAAATGTATTTAGAAATAGCCTTGCAAGAGAAAAAGCGGTTCTACAAAGGAGAGGATCACCCACAGATTGCTTTGACTCTACGAAGTCTTGGAAATGTATTGAACGAACTGGGAAGACATACTAAAGCTATGTAAGTATCGAAGAAAGTTAATTATAGCCCTTCAGTAAGTTATTTTCAAAATTAATTTTCAAAAGATCCAGCGACTCAATTTTAAGAAAATAACGAGAAATTTGAAAAAGCAGTCAAACCGGGGTGTTACTCTCGACTGAATGTCCAAAACAAGCCACTAGACGAAGCACCACTTACGCTAAAATTACCTATGCTAACGTCAGACGTTCCACAAAGTTTCATTAGACAACCGGATCTACAATCTTTACACGTTCATAATAAAATGATCATGACGCGAAATTTCGATCCAGCTTTATCCAAAACTTCAACGACAACAAATGATAACCGCGAAAAAATGTAAGCAATGTTTAAAATCAGAATAATGTTCCCGGTACCTAAATCTTTTTTCCCTTCAAAGCAGTAAAACGCCAGACTGAGGATTTCCTTCTGACACTGCAGCTCAGGAAACATCACTATCAAAAACTCAAATTCTTTGAACAGAAATCAAAGAAACTCACTCTTGACAGTAATTGCCTTGTTCATCAACTTCAGTTAGCCTCAATGAAAATCTAAAACTTGATCAATTCTAGAGAGAAAATCTCTTCTCCTTCCTGTTGAAATATTTTATAGCATGTGCCTGTGTGGATAGAATGTATAGCTTGTGATGAAAAGCAAGGCACCAAGAAAACCACTGGCTTGTCAATAACCACAATAAATATTTCCCAAATTTTTACTTTCAGTATTCAGGAAGATACTTTAGACTTTGGAGGGTTCAGACAGGAAGCGAAATATTGCTTCTGCTTAATTTACTTCAAAAATCACATTCGCAGCAAACTCGATATATTCTCACAAAAGTTTACGAACGACTTTAGACTGCCAGAAAGTTTGAGGCCTTGAGCGAAGCAAGCCGGCGGGAGATCTGTGAGGGGTTTAACATCGATGATCAGATTAAGTTTTAGATTAATATGCGAGGGTTAGATTAAGGGTTAGATCAGATTAAGTTTTAGATTAATATGCGAGGGTAATTCTTTCTCATGTATTAAAAAAATTCACTTTTGTCTCAGTAACTTAATCCAAAGAGCCCTGAAGATTTATGTCGGTAAAGAAAACTTCAAACAGGAATATGGTTACACCCTGAGTGCATTGGGATCTTCGTACCGCTACCTCGGTCAGTATGTTGAAGCAGAAGACTACTTAAAGATGGCTCTCAAAATCTTTGAATCCGTCGCATCACCAAGCGAACTGAGGGTAATGTTATACTTAGAGGTCACAGCGATAATTTTACCTTTACGTTCTAGTTGAAGCTTGTTTTCAGCCTCTTCACAATATCCCTTCCCTAACATTATTACTTATTGGGCTCCAGTCTAATAGTTAATTTGAGAGTGCGGTATTGGACCTTGTTGATCTATATGTCTGTAGATAGCATTCATAATATCATCCTGTAGCTCATATGCACCGGATCTTATAGCATTCATGAACCAGTGGAGCAGAATTCTGCCTGGAAACTCTTGCAAAGACTCCGTGTTTCATTTCATTCTTCATTTCATTCTTGAAGCCCCAAAGGTTACTCCGGATATCCAATTACACGCTGTGACTTTTTGTTAAACAGGGACACAAAACTAGATTAAGCTTAAATATTATATCTTTACACTAGATAATTATGTCTTCAAGCTTCACGTTTTGGGAAACTAAACGGATCTCGACTTACAGACGGATGATGAATTGTTATTCCAACATAAATTGTTGTGAGTGGGGATTATTCCCATTCACGACATGAGTTATGTTATCTAAGATGTAAGATAGTTGTCTGCACTAATCCTCTATAATAATACTGATTTTACCAATATATAAACTTTCTGGCAACACCACAATGCTCTTAGTTTGATTCCGATGCTATGGTGGCATGCCTTCAATGTTCCAGGATAAATGGCTTTTTGCCATCATTGTTCTTGTATTTGTTATGAAATTCCTTCATACTGTCATCCAGGGCCCCTTTGTTTCCAGCAAAGTAAGCTGTAGTTGCATTTTGGAAGAGTGACAATTGTTTATGCAAAACTTTCACCTGTTGAGGAAGTAGATAAAAGAAACAGATGGCAAAACTGATCCAACTTCTACTCGGGCGCATTGCGTGGAATAAACGTTTAAGGTGTCTACATGCAACGTCTAATAGGGCACTCCTCACAACAATTGTTTGCTCATATTAATGAAACATTGATACTTAAAACCTACGATGAGTTCTCATAGATATCTATGTCACTAACCCAAGATACCTCTCCCCCCCTCCAAGCAAGACTAACATTTCATCTTGGATATAGTCACATCAGTTTTAAACAGGTGATATAAATTGCACGCTCACACAAAATAAACAGTTCTGGCTTAGACTTCGCAATGTATTTGTGACCTCAAACAAGATATCATATATAATGTCTTTCTTTAGGATTTTCCACTTTTTAAATGCCCAAAATTTGTCATCATAATTTCACTAAAAGTTATGTCTGTTGATTATTGAAAATTTCTGTTAAAATACCGTAATCAGATGAAAATAAGTGGCATCGTCAAGGAAATTCAGATTTTTTAAGTGCTTCGGTCGAAACCCCGCATGAATGCTCAAATGCTTTTATTTTCAAAAGGGAATTCTATCATTTTTTTTCATGTCCACCCGAGTAAAGCCCATAGCGGTAGTGTAAAAGATAACATTTCGCCATGATTACTGCAAGTGGGTCACATGAGACGTGAACTGCAAAAATACCTTGTTTTCTTCTAAAAATCTGAGTTTGATCGCTAAATCACCCCGAAGTCGATCAAATTTGTCTTTTTGGACATCATACTTCTGCTTTGCCGCTTCAGCTTTATGAACTGTCGCTGCTGTTCTTGGTCCAACTTGGATGGATTCTAGGTCTGTCCTGTAAGCATCATATTCTATTCTGGCGGATTCATAAGCTTTCACTGTCATGATGGAATCCTCTATGGTCTTGTGCACCAGAGTCGTCAAGTTAGATGTAAAAAGCTTAAGTGCCCCAAGAAGAACTTCTCCATTCTTAACCAGTAATCTTTGGTACTCAGCATTGTAGTTAAAGTCAGCCTGAAGTTCTGGAGATTTTACCCCTAAATCTGCAAAGGCATCGGCAAGACCTCTTTGACTTTGAACCATATTCTGTAAATGGTTCGTCATCTGTTTTGCCAGTTTCAGAACATTAACATACTTTACTTGGGTTTCTTTTAACAGAAGAATCTGTCCTTCAAGTTCTTTGTCCACGGTCCTTGTGCCTTTACCAAAACGTTCAGAAAGATACTGCCTGGTAAATTTATAAGTTGAAATACTCCATTTCTTTAAGTGATCTATTTTCTGAGACGCATTTGCTCGAATTAGAGCTTGGGAGGTGGGATGACTACCTGAAGTCGTACCTTCAGATGACTGCCAAGGCGTTGGTGATGTGGCGGGCCCTGCTGAGATTTGGTCAGTGATAAACGTTAAAGATTTAAGCAAACAGCTACAGCTTTAAGGCTCGACTTTAGGTAAAGCGAACTATAAAATATTTGTTGCGTCAATATCTCTGAGGAGATGCACTACCTCAGATGGCGTTTTGTCCCTCAGTTGGTTATCAGTACAAGAACAAAGACACAAACCTACTGAGACTAGCAAAAAAAGCTTTGTATATCCCGTTTTGGCCTGAGTTTATGCGCTTAGACGTACAAAAGCCACCCAGCAACTTAAGATCTACCGGTGGTGCTCAAGTACAAATCCCAGCAATGACAAATATATTTCAAGATCATGCTGTGACTCTTTTGAATAAGCTCTTCTTGAGACATTTTTTAAACACAGCAAACCATGGCGTTTTTAGCAGAGGTTAAGCGCTTCCTACTTAGCCAAACTAATGCCGTTAGAACATGCTAACTTGAACCTCCTCAACTAGTTCCTTCCAATTTTTATGATTGATGTAATATATAGCATTTAACTATCATTTTTTTTTTTCGCTATCGTTATCCTTCCTTTATTGTATATCAATCGGTAGGTGTAGAGCTACTCTCTAGAGATAATACCGGTAAGCATGTCCTAGACAGGGAATTGGCTTTGGCCTCAATAGCTCAGTGATTTGTTGCGCACGTACAAAGGATCTCCATTTGTTTTCTTCCCAACGAAATGAGGAAAACTTTACGACTAATGGAGTTTGAAGACTTTCATAGACGATAATTACTACTGAGTGGGCGTATTCCCTATGTTTACTTCATGGCCTATATGTCGTAATTAAACGCCTCTGGATCCGCCTCTAAATATGTGGTTGAATGTACCAAAAAACCGATGAATACGATGTTGACACAGTAGCTGCCGATTAATTTGCTCTAGTTTTCAAATGTGCATGTCAACGGAGCCCGGTTAATTTTCAAAGGTAAACTTGTTTGAAATATTGAGCGTTGGAACATCTTTTCCGAGATCGTACGACCAAGAAATCTTGACTCACAGAATGATACTAGTTTTTCTTATTCATCAATGTAAAACGTGCCTCCAACATTAGTAGAAAACCGCTCTTCGATAAAGATGTTGATTTAGATCTCATAAGATAGAATAAATAACTTATTATGTTTCTCATTATTAGCCCCCTAAAACTTCATATTTTCATATCTTTTCACTGGTTGATCTCCGGTTGCAACAGCTTACCTCGAGAGGCTTTGTTGGTATCCTTCATTGATATCATCCTAAAAACACGGACTAGTTTCCTTCACCAAGCTACGAAATTAAAAATCACAGGCGCGCAGTGAATGTGACTAAGTGAGCGGCTAGAACAAGCATGGGCACCGGTACCCGCAATTACCTGTAGCACATCCGGTAATAGAATGGCAAGTCTATTCGAAAAGGAGTTGTCAACTCCCACGGGTCCACGGGTACAAGTACAGTGGCTCAGCTTAAGAAAATTTAATGTAAGAGTTGCAACTTAGTCATGATGTAAATTATGGTGGGAAAGAATGACCATGATCGAAACGAAACTTTAGTAAATAGCCTCGCGTGTACAAATTTTACAATATGAACAGGGACAAATAAATTGAAAAAGAGAATGGAGAACCTATTTATCAGCATAGAAAACAATTCACGAATATTTCAAACAAGACTCGTAATACACAAACTGAACTCTATATCATGTTTTCCACGAGAATTGTGAAGTTTGTTTTTCATGTTTGTTAAAATAAATTTGAACCGAGCTTTTGAAGTATGCTTTCTTAGTAAACAAGTATTGTCTTGTCTAATTTTTCTCACCGCAGTCGTTTGGAGGGCAAGAAACCTGTATCCAGAAGAAATCTCTATTGCGAGAGAACTTGCAATATTTTTTTCATGTATCTATCGAAGAAAATTTTGAACACGCAACCTATGGGTGATATCAGAATAAAATGGCATTAAGTGATAAAAGTATAACGAGAAGAGAAAAAAAATCTTGAGAGTGTTATGTCAACGGCCACCTTCAACCACCTGGTTTATTTTCATTAGGTTGTTCTAATTCACTGTTGTGAATGTCAAACGCAATCGGTAAGGATATATCTAACTGACTGCAATTATCTGGCCTGAACAAACTAAATGGTCTCAACCTAAAAAACCTTACCTTTCAGATTGGCGCGACACTCAGCCGTTTGGCCTCTGTGCAAAGAAATATGGACAAATTAGATGAAAGCATTGCTTCCTTGGACATGGCACTTAAAAAGTTTGGATACAACGACATATACAGTGCTGTTATTTTATCAAAGCTGAGCGTGGTGTACCGCTACAAGGCGGATTTTAAAAGAAGTCTCCAGTTTGCGTTGAAAGCTAAAAAAATTGCAGATGACCAATATGGCACAAAAAGTCATCCCGGTAAGTTATTGTTAATTCTCATCGTATTCTCCACAATGTTATCGTTTTGTTATTAATAAAACGAAGAGGTTGAACTATTCATTACATTAGCTACGTTAATCCTTGAGAACTTTTGAACTCGAGAGGATCTTTTTTCGTTACAGCTAGAGCTACAGCATTGTTAAATCTTGGACATGCGCTGAGTGATGTGGGAGATGTAGACGATGCAGTGAGAAGTCTTACAGAGGCCTTAGATATCAACAAGAAAATCCACGGCAGTATCCATCGCATTGTGGCCGCCAACTATAATTATTTATCGTATGGCTACCTACAGATGGGAATGATTCAACAAGCCAAGAAAGAGCTACTACACGCTATAAAGGTCATGCACCATTACTCTCGCTCTCACCCAGGTAATAAGCGACATTGTTACTTTCAATGGCAGAAACAGCTCGAAACTTACTCTCGAATCGTAGAAATGGATTAAGTTTAGGGCCTCTTTCGTACTTTAAGATGACGAGTAAGAGGACATTTTTTTTTCTTTTATAACGACCCGTCTCATTCTAACGGCTTTTTTGTGTAAACGACCATTAATAAAATTGACTAGAGAGGGGTCTCCCTTGGACCAGGATTAGATTCGACTAAGATAGGAAGCTAAATCGAGGACATGTAAGGAAGCCCTTAGGATCCAGTGCAATTGTTTTTGTCTCCGGTGCAATTGTTTTTGTTACAAATTAAAATCAGGGTCTTCTTGCCGGCAAATCACCACGATAGCGAGAGATTCCCCAACGATTGTAATAATTTCGATCAATGCATAGTAGACCCCAAAATCAAAGATGACGTATTAACGCTTACAGCTGTTTTTTTTCCTTTAAGAGAGAGCTAATTCTCAAAAGAGGCTGAGCAAGGTCTGCTTAATCCTCGGGGAAACCGTCAAAAGCGCAGATTTAGCTGACAGTGCTCTCCAAATCTACAAACAAACGCATGGAGATACCATGGAACATAGAGAGGTAAGCCAAAAGACACTGCATAGTTGGTGAGTTAGATTTTTATGATAGGTACAAGTACACTGGCCTGTGAATTTTCCTTTTTGTTTGGAAGGAGCCCTTTTCAGGAGTACTGAAGTTAAGGAGTCACAACTTTTGCTCATGTCTAGGTATATTAAAAACGAAAACTTATCTTACAGTATACATAGTCTGCCTATCGAACAATTTGTTGATTTCTCTTGAATTTTCTGCCGGGTAAAGGACCCTTATCAGCTATTGTTTTTTCTATATAACTTGCTCAATTTAACAAATAAGTTTCACGTTGCCGTGCCTCTGTTCAGTAATAGATCACAGCTGACGTTCATAATGTGGTACGAACAAAACAGTGGCAAACAAGGCAAAGCCGACTGTGTCACTAATGTTACCGCCACATTTTGACGTCTCTTAGTGAACTGTTCCTGTACAGACCCGCGGCAATATGGAATCTATTGGTTTTACATGACAGAAAGCAAACTCTTGAAAATGGTGAGGTCATCTGTGTCTGTACTCCTGCATGTCGAATTCAGCTTATCATAAGAAAGCCGTTGTCTATCGACCATTAAGACGGTCAGACGCATGCATCTATTTAAGCCAGCAAAAAGTTTGTTCAAAGTGACTATGGCTGAAGCAGTATTGAGTAAAAAGATGTCGAAGCCTTACAGATTTCCTACAATAAAAAGGTCACATAGACATTTGGCCGAAGTCGATTGCGGCATCAAGAGAAAATAGCCACAGCATCAGGAATTTCTTACTAAGACTGTAAGTTAGGCTTTCAAACCAGTGTAACAATAGTTATTAATAAATATCGATAAAAACTGGAATCAAAACATGAGCGAGGACTGAACATATTTGATGCCTTGATACACAATGGGGGAACCAAGTTCTTCAAGTTCGTGACATTGATTCGTTTCCCTAAAAAAAATAAAAACTTCTAACATTAGGAAAAAAAATGATCGATCTTCAGAAAGAAAATAGAGACTCGGATTAAATATCGAGGAAATGATAATATTCAGCCCTGGCAAGGAGAAACAAATGAAAACGAACACCTGATTCCCCCTCGTACCAAATATCCTTCGAAGTGGAATTCTCTGTAAGGTAACGAGTGCATACAGACGCACAAGGGCCACACACCAGCAAATTTAACTGGAAAGTTTAATTAAACTTGTCTACATAAAGATAAAAATTATCACGACTTTATGTTGACAATTAGGAGGCGACACTACAATTCTATTGTATTGTCTATTTTAGGTGCGGAGGGGTACAGTTCGGGTGGCTTACGCCTGCTCTAAGCTTGGTTTGTCTGACATGGCTGAAGAATATCTCAAAGAGGTAGAACTTGGTTTTCCCATGGGCCAAGAAATTAGGTCCCACCCCGAATTTGCCGCACTTCTCCGGAAGAAAACCGAAATTATTTTAGATAGCTTCGAATTCAACTGGCCTTTGAACGAGGTGAGCGTCCAAGAAATACTTTCACAGGCAAACAAGGATTTACTCCAAGCAGAAGAAATTTTGAGCTATCCATTTCGATTTACACAACAAATCGCATTAACAAAGAAGGAAAAAGCGCGGTTAAGCGTACTAATGGGAAACTACGGCAACGCGTATAAGGACATTCGTTCAGCTCTAAACATTCTCCCGCGGTATTGCGATTATTTGAAGGCAGATTTTTCGTTGATAAGGAGTGATGCTGAAAGAGGCCTAAATATGGTTAATAGATCAAAGGTGTCTTTGGAAACAGCTGAAAATATTTATCGAAATATTTTTGGTGACGACCATCCAATGGTTGCAGTCACTTTGCAAAAGCAGTGTTCTCTACATTTGGATTTCGAGCACAAAAGTAACACTGGCATGAACGAAGCCCATAAATATTTTGAAGCAAGTCACAAAGCTTGTGAAGTCCTTAAAAGTAACTTGGAGCAGCAGCTTGCCGGTATCCAAAGAGATTTTCTCAAAAACTACAGTTTTGAGCGACACCCTATTCTTAAACGACAGA
Organism: Pocillopora verrucosa; assembly: GCF_036669915.1. NCBI lineage: Eukaryota > Metazoa > Cnidaria > Anthozoa > Scleractinia > Pocilloporidae > Pocillopora > Pocillopora verrucosa. The sequence goes on from NC_089325.1 coordinate 19,773,267, forward strand.
AGTCGCTTCATAAAAGGTTAACGCGCAATCAAGGTGCTTGGTGAGCTGAGTAAAGACACTCCACCAAAGAAAAAAGAAGACAAGAACATTTCAACAACAGTTTACAGCAGTTTATAGAGCCTGAAAACGATTCCCTTTCTATTCACCAATTACTGATGTAACGATAGTTCTGCTCTTTCGTTTATTTCATTGATGAAACGACTATTAAGGCCACTTTCTCATGTCATGGCTGCCTCACATTATGCTTTTATGTCCAGTGATAGAGATGAACCCAACTTGCAAATATGTTTAGGGGAGGCGGCAGGTTGTTTTATCATAGATTTCATTCCAATAGAATATACTCTTTTTGAGCATTTATGAAATGAGAAAATCACGATGATCGTGAATTCTTGTGGTGGAAAAGAAGTGGGAGGGGTGGGGGCAAGACAGTCTCCTGGTTATCAGGAATAAACATTACGTAAAATCATACGTCGTTTCTCTACTCCCATGTACGGCCAATCTTTACTAACCAATTTAACTACGATCTTCATCACTGTGTGCTACTATTGATAAACGGTTTCATCTGGAAACTTCTTTAAAGTACAAAATTAAAACATTTTGTTTTTTGTAATATATTGTTAACTGTTCTCTGACTAGTTGCTGTAAGTTAACTGGTTATGTCAACAACTACTTAATTTTACTTAATTGTACTTTTTGACCCTTCTAGGAGTTTTTAGACTTTCCAGGATTTCTAGTTAGACTAGCATTATCCTTGAATCGAGATATAGCTTTTTATGTAAAAAAAAAAAAGTATGAAGGGTATCTTTGCGGAAACGAATCTATTTTGGTATTCGTTTTTAAGTTGCATGCTTATGGAACAAGTTATTGTTATTAATTAGGAAAAGTGAATCCGTTCCTACATTTAATCCTTTCACTCCCAAGATCTCATTTGAAATTCTCGCTACTGTCTGCCATGCAATTCTTTCGATGTTCCTTCAGAGAATTTGTTATTGGATTAACTTATAATCCCCTAATTGTAATTTTGGTCTATTCTCATTACTTGTCTCCTTGATATTGTATCAATGTTGTAAGAAGAGATTCTGTCTTGGTCACTCATGGAAGTGAAAGGGTTAAGAAAGAGTTAGGGCTGTTTTGCGTTACCATAACTGAATATTTAATTTTGGTCATTGGCCAAGAGAATATAAACGGTATATATTCTCTTGCAAATACTTATTAATCATCTGAGTTGGTTGGTTATATTTCTATTTTTACACATGTATTATCATCATTATTTTTTTACAAGAAAATAATTTTGCTCTATTCGTTAATGTAGCCTATACATTGAAGGAAGTTCGTTCTGTTTCTTAGGCTCCTTAAAGCATTAGTGTTGCCACGTGTTCAAGGCTAAGTACATGTATAAAGTAATCGCTAGTCTGTAAAAGAACAAAAACAAAAAAAAACAATGTTCAAATGTTTTTCCTTTATTAACTGAACAAATTTAATCAGTAAGAATTACATAAAAATTTTGCTACAAGATAATAGGTAAATCAACTTTGTTTTATCTGAAGCCAGGATTATTTGGACTGTTACATTTTCAAAAAAAATTGTTTGTTGACAAAAATTAACACTCAACCAGCTGACCTTGCTAATCATAACCTTTGTCGAGTAATAAAGCTGTATTTTCAATCAATAGTCTAGGGAGATTACAGTTAGCAACAATACGATGTAATATCTACAACAGAAAAGTGAGGTTTATTTGGTCCTTTTAAGCAAATAGTTCAAATTGTCAAAGGTTATCAAGTCATATTTTTTTTTCTTACAATTGCCTGTTTATATGTCTGGCATCCTGCAATCCGACAGAGGTCATCAGAAACTTCCCTGACGGTTAAACTCAACTAACGGTTAATACATGATAAGCCAACTTCATTGAATGTTTTGTTTCCAAATACCAAACGGGCAAATACCAGGCGGGTAAAGGGAAGAGGGTTTGAAAGGATGACTTCTTGAATTGAAAAGGACTTCTGTATGTCTATAGCTTGCGTGGCTGAAGGTTTTTGGTCGTTCAACGAAGATTTGTGCGGCCGAGCGGTAGTTTATTCCTTTACATTCCCTCCGTTACTTCGCCGCTCATTCGCGCGGATCTGTTACCCAAAATTCCCTATATCCTATAAATGACAGAACTGCACAACAAAGTCGCGAGGAAAGTGGGCAGAAACGACCAGCTGCTTGGCCACATAGATCTTCATGGACAGACCGACAACCTCCGGCTATGTTTTAAGACTTCCAGAAGTCATCCTCTCAACCCCCTCCCCCCTCTTTTAACCGCCCCTACACCTCCCACTTCCCTTCTCTTCTCACATAAGGCTCTATATCGTCCTAGCTAGCTTAGAAGGGAGAAATATAGACTCTTTTTGTCTTTTCTTCCCTTCAATATATAATGTTATTCATTTACTTTTGTGATGTCATATATTGAGTTGGATCTGCTTACTCCCTCCCCCCTTACTCATAAAAATTACAGCTTTGGGTCGATCGAGTATAACGAGTACATTAAAAACAACGTGCTCGTTATACACAAGATCGAGTATAACAAACGGAGGGTTTGACCAACTTCACGGAGATATGGTGTTCTTGTCTCTGAAAGAAAGTATTGTTCAGTGAGCATTAGATTGTTACAAGCAGGTCGCTTAATTAATTTTCTTGACAAATTTTTAAACTTCGCAAATGCTGGAAACTTAAAGCAGCCACCTCAATTTGACTTTGGTACGAATACTCCAATTTAGCCTTCGTCTGGTCCTGTTTTATCCAAAACTTCGTTTAGTATAATATCACGAATTAAAAAAAAAAAACCAGAAAAAAAGAAACTTTTGCCATACATAACTCGCCTTAAGCTTAAATCTTACCCAGATACAGCAGTTTACGCTTACATGCAAAATATGTGATACTCTGACAATAAATTAGTCTTAATTAAGTACCTGCGGAAAAGAACGATTGCATTCGGAAAAAGCGCATCCTCTGCTTCTACTTCTGCTGCTGCTGCTGCCGCAAGCATGCCCTACCCAATGCTGTAACTGTCAAATACCATAATGAGAGAACAACCTGCATATTTAGGATTATGTAAGAAACAACTACCATTTACTTTACTGCATAGAAAAGGCTTGACCCGTTGTTTTCCTTTGTTAACAAATTACATAGAAGAAAGTATAGAATATATAAAGTTTACTGTAGGTATACCTTTGTAGAGAGATGGCCTTTACATGGTGGAGGTTCACTGTGGTGTGTCTGATTACCTCCTCTGCTTTTAATTTATAACCTAGTGATAAGAAAATTAGACTATTAATGTATCAAGGCTGGTCACTTTCCTCTAACGAAACATGGAGGCATGCACCTATACCAGACAACCACGCAGCAATGACTTGGCGTTTGGTAACACCAACTTGTTGCAGAATCAAGACATGGGCACCACTCAGGGGACGTGGATCTTCACCAACACGTTCGAGCATATGTGACAGACTGGGTGATCTGTTGTGTGCCACAAAGACCAAACAGCTGTCTAACATATTTGTTGGTTGTGTATCCTCGTTAAGTGTCCTTTGGAATAAAAGGAATATCCTTCAATCCATACTAAGAGACAATACGAGACTAGAGATGTACATATTAATATTTGGAAAATTACGAGACAGTTAAGGGCCCAGCCCTCACTAAAATTTGCGTTTTAAGCAGGAAAAAAAAAAGAAACATCAACATCATTCATCTGTGAATAGAAATTTTCACAAGAGGTGGAGTATTTTTCTGATAATTTAAGCTAAAAATAACTACGTTTACTTCTGTACTTCTGGCATGTTCTGTTTAGGGCACTTTTGATAACAATTTTTTACTTTGTTTGATATTTTTTAGCCCACCTGATGACATTGACACTCTCATCAAACAAGACCACCACAATTGGTGTCAGGTCTTGGTGGCTCTGTACAACCGCCTAAACAAATCAAAGAAAGGTGGTTAAAAGGAATGCTGCAAGATAAATACAACCATGCACAGATCAACACTTTCAATAATTTCTAATTGAAATTTAAAGGTTGCCTAGAAAACGTGCCTGGTCAAATGTAAATGGACCTGGGGGCCACATTAATCTTCTCTCAAGAAGGAGTTACAGCAGTTGGACCTGCTGTAAGGGTTCTTCAATATCTGAAAACAATTTTTCAACCTGTCAATCAGGGACCTTTACAAATGAGTACAACCTCTAATCATGATCTATGGTGACATTCAATTATTACTCTGAAGGTATAATTTAACAGAGTTAGTACTAATATAGAGATAACTTTCTTGCCTGTCTCCATTGCCTAACCATTTCATAGAGGGATAAACTAGTGTATGAAATCCAGACTGAACACCCATTCTAGTGTTTCATTTAATTGTTGCTAGCTGGACAACTTGGTATAAATTAGCTTCTACGTTTCATAGAATGCCAAAAAGTGCCGAATAAGAGATCAAATTACATCTGTGACATTTGTTTTAAGAAAGCTTATAATACTAAAAAAAATTTAAAATGTCCTCACCAAAGACTTCAGCACCCTCTATGGCTTTTTGACAACTTGCTTCTCCTCCTATCAAGATTGAAAAACAGATATCAACCAAGGCAATAATTGTAATCACCTTCATCTTGTAATAATCTAGGATCAAATCATATAAGTTGCAAAAACATTGCCATAGAAAAATAATTGAAATAGCCATATAGGAATGTATAACAAGCATTCTTACAACAGCTTGTAGCACTCACGGTTCACAAGTGAACAGTATTAATGTGTATTTGCTACTATCTTGAGGGGTCTCATGCATTTGCGGCTTGTAGCCTTTCTCGCTTTCTGAATATAACTTTTAAAATTTAGTGATAAATCTTTGCCGATTGGTCTGAATACAGATTTTCTGGGAGAGACCAATCAAAATAGGAAGTTGCTCAGATTCTACCTTGCCAAACAGACCCTTCAATGTTGTTATTGAAAGTTCCAAAACTTAAAGCGACTTAAGAAAGGGAAAGTACTGTATATTGTGTCAATAGAGGGAAATATTTTTCATCAAGTGAATTTGTATCCATAACAGACTGGATGTTCCCACTTATTTCCAGGGTTGTGCCTTTGGTTGAGATTATATCTATAAAGGTATAATTATAAGTAAACAGATTTCTAACTTCAGATGCATAATTGATTCTTAGTAAATTCAAACCTTCTAAACCTACAGCCCTGGTAGAACAAGCTAAAGAAGAAAACAGCCTTCATTTTCAAAAGATTCAGGTGTGCTGAAACAACAAAAGCCTTTACAACTAAGACAAAAGCAACATCAAATTAACAAAAACTAAGCTGAACAATGAAGCATACACCTGCCCCCCAAAAAAGCAGGCAACTATTTTTCAGTTCAACTCAAGGATGTACATTTTAAAAAAATCAGGTTCTTGCAAAAAAAAAATTCACTCTTCAACAAAGTTTATCTTTATTTCAAGTGAAATGGTCAAAAACAATAAAATTCGACTACTTTGAATGCTGCTTTAAGTAATACACCATCTCTGAACCCCGGCTAGTAGATTTCAGTATTGTCATGCTGCAAAGCAATCAATATTATTACATTTCTCAGTCAATAACATCCTAGAATCAAAAACATAAAAGGCACTGGGTTACGTTAATATTCTGTAGATCATCGCTAAAGAAATGCTGTGAACATTAATAAAAGACGCATGCAGGTTAGTTCTGGTTTTGAATAAAAATTAAAGAGATCATTCTCAAAACGTTTTTAAAGCTTTAGGCTCAGCGTCTTGTTTTGAAGTCTTTGAGCACTCTGTGAAATACTGACTTGTTTCTCCTTCTTCTGCTTCCAAATTTCAATCACCTTTCGTTTCCCTTCGTTTGAAACCAAGTCGTGCTGCTGCTGTGTAGCACGGCACGTTCATAGCGAGTAATTAGATTCACCCAATATGCGTGCCTTTATCTAGCTCCTTTGAAAGATACCTGGCAATTTTGCAAAGTTGTCATATCCAGAGACAGAAAATGACTAGACAAAAATTGTAACAATTTCAATGTATTGATCAAAATGTTCCTGTATAGGAAGCGTGAACATTGAAAACGCTCTGAAAGAAAATACCTTGTGGGGTTTACTCCCGCCAGAGTTGGAATATTCGTCGCCAGTAGATTTGCAATTTGACCAGAGGTGTGTCTTGTAGAAAATTGAATGTTCCTTACTCTCCTTTCCTGCTTCTTGCGGCTTCTTGCCGCAAGTGAACAAACGTTCTTGTGACAGATGTGTTTCTGTCTACATTATCTTGCCACCTTTGTAGCATGGTTGAGGCCTGTGTGTCTACTTCAGATTGATCGAGTGGAGCAGAGAGGTGGTCTTCAGACATGTTCGATTTCTTTTGAGCAAATCTCGGCTTTTCTGACTTTTTGCACTGATTAGATGAGGAGACGGGGAACGTTTGATTTAATGTCAACTGGCTCTAAATTTGGGCGTGTACTTTAATTACCTTGACAGCGTTTTTGGTAAGTGTGGCCAGGGAATAGAGTAATTGGAAATTCACGCAAGCGATTGGAAGAGAAAGCAAGCTTTTTTTATAGATCAAAGGTGACACTTGAATAAGGGAGTATGCTGAGATGATAGCCTGCAGAGCAAGGGTTTTTTGGTGTTAGAACGCTCATCAGAAAGGTTATATGAACGGCACCAATTTAGACGTTGAAAGTAGTTCGGTTCGTCTTATTTTAATTAGCGTTGTTCCGTTTTGTTTTTCATTTTTAATGCGATGTTTCAACTCCTCCTGTTGCGCGAAAGAAGTGTTGCTTGCTACTATCAAGGACTCAGTGGAAACTTTGAGTGAATTTCCAGCCACGAAGACGAGAAACTCCATTTTTTGTCGTCAAAACAGTTGGCATTTTTAACTCGCTAACCACAGAACTAGCTGTCGTACTTCCGGTGTTATCCAACCGAAATCAGAGAAATTTCGCTATCGTACAGACAATTATTATTGAGTTCGACCGAAAGCAAACGGTGAAAGATCGATTGTTACAATGGGGTACAGCTATTATACTATGCTACATTTCATCTCACTTTGAAGTGTGATCTGGTCGGTTCTTCTGATCTTAATTAAAACAATGGGCAAAGTTAACTCGTCAAATACTGTCAAATTGAATGTGCGGTGCTTTTTCATGGAAACCGTGAACACACGTCAGCTGTTCTACAAAAAAAAAAAAAATACGCTACTTGAGCTTCTAGACCGCCTGCGGAAAATTTTTAATGGACAACATTCTCGATTTCAATAACCCGATTCCTGATCAGTTGCAATGTCCAGTTTGGTAAGGTTCGCTATCTTAATACTAGAAAATGTCCAGGCAGAGATGAAACGAGTTATTCAACCTCACGATTGAAATTTTCATTAAGTGGAGCACCAAACGTGTATTCATTACTTGGATAAATAACGTTTTATGGTTTTTTTTTAACGTTGTGTTCAATTTTATTGTTCTAATTTTAAATTTCGCGGTGGTTTATATGACCTAATGTATCGCTTGTGGTCAGAAATGTCTATAAAATTCGTACTAAATGCTTAGTTCCAATCGCTTGCGAGTGTTGTGTCTTCGTTTAGAATTGTCAAGCGATTTACTTTGTGGCTGACCATATTCGCGAGTCCAATTAGTATAGAATGAAATCACCATCATTCTCAACACTTAAGTGAAATCTTGCGGTGTCAATTCACATGCTCGGTTTTAAGAAACATAAGTGCCCTGCAGTCTCAAATTTTTAACAAAGTTAAACGGGAAGTATCGTGTTGACCTCTGTACATATTATGTTCTTTTAGAATTTTTGAGCGATTTCAAAAAGTTTAATGGAATTGTTGAGCTCCAACAAGCGATGATTTGACTCACAAGGACATTCTCGGCAGTGACACTGTTATAGTCTTGTTAAAACTGTCCCCGTGAGCGGAGCCATAACATTTTTTTAAGTGACGAGCACATGGTTATTTCATGTTATGTCCAAGCTCGCAAAAAAGTCAGCTGCGAAGTCCTCTTCCTTTTATGAATCGCTTGAAAATTCTAAACGAAGTTACAATGCTTTCAACTAATTAGACTTGAGCATTTCGTAGATATTTTAGAGAAATTTCTGACCGCCGGGCAATTAGTCTCTATTACAACCTTCCCAGCTTCCGGGCATTTCTCCACTACGTTTAAAATATTTGTCGTGAATTGTGTTTATTAAGGGCAATATGCCATACACACTTTGTAAATGACCTATTGAAAACCGTCTCTAAAATTTTATGTTTGAGTTAAGGTTATACACCTCTGCGACACAATAAGGTTTGGATACAGTTGAGTGTACATGTCCACTATCCATCAGCCAAACGCACTTATGTTTTAAAAACTGTTTTAGTTACGAGCTGATGATAACTTGCTACTTGGTGTCAAAGTGTGGCCATTCAATTTGCAGTTCGTGCCATAGCAGATAAGAGGAACAAGTTGCGACAAGATGTACAGTGTGCAATACTATTCTGTTATGTTAAATTCCGAACATCGCTCTCAGAAATGCAGCAAGAGCTTTAAATTGTACTTGTAAATATTGCAAAAGTTCGCTGATAGCAGAGGAAATCTTAACCCACCGGAAGGGGTGTGGCGAAATTCCTGTGCAGTGCAATACATGCCCTGAAAAGATTGCGAGGAATCAACTAAGCTTACACCTCTGTCCAAAGGAAACGTCTAATTGCGCGTGTGGAGCCAGAGCAAGGAGGGTGGAAATGCATCGCCACCGAACACAGCTCTGTCCTTGCCTTCCCGCTTCTTGTCCCTAAACATGTGGATTAGAACTTGGGAGGTACTTTGCATGTCCTTTTTTTTTCGGTATTTTACACTTAGGCCGATGTAAGGCATCAATAGACCTCCACCTCGGTTAGTAAGTTTTTGTGAAAGTTTTCCCCACTAAATGTTCTCGCCAGTGGTGCTAATATACGTTCAGTGTTGAAAAGTAGCGGCTACATGGTAGCCGCTCTCATCGGATGATTAAAAAGTATTATAGGGAAAGCCTTTCAGGTTAATTGTTCCTGTCTCTTTGCAGCATTTTCATGTAACTCCTCGATCGGTGGCACTTGATTTCCTTGTTGTTTAAAAATATTACGTACGTCATCTTATCAAAGTTTAAAAAAGACGTTGGCGAGTGTCAGATGACAGTGAGATAGTATACTACGTCATTTCAAAATTGTAAAATATTCGTTTCTCGTCTATTATAAACCCTGTTAACATTTCGAACCCAAAAAAGTTAATTTTTAAAATTCGATCTGAGAACCGCACGCCACAGTTTCACTTCTTGGGAAGCTACTGAGACACCTTTTAAACATTTGACTTATTAATGCATATTTCGTGCCAGGATTCACGAAAACGCAGTTAAATAGGCGGAGTATTATGCAGTTTTACCACAATGCTATGTGTAATTACTTTCAATGTATGATCTAACCGAAGCATGGCAAACTGAAGAAATAATTGTCCCATTGACTTTTGACAGAAAAGATATTCCATTTCATATAGTTACTTGTCCAAAGCGTATTGTCCAGTGTGGTGTTCCTGGTTGCCTTGATGTGATCCGACAATCAGAAATGGTGGTACATAACAGAGACAACGCAAGAAAACACTTGGACTTATATGCCATTGACGAGCAGACAAAGGCATGGTCTCTAAAGGAAGTAAGAATATTGCTTCTAACGATAGTAAACTAATTTACATATCATACAGTGTATAGGACGGATTCGTTGCTACGAACGTTCTAGAAAGAAAATAATTTTTTTTGCATGGTTACTTTTCCAAAGCTTAACAATTTTGTGGAGTCAAAAATACAAATAAAAACTTCTATTGTCGTTGGCGTAACACCATATGGTTAACGAATTTGCTAGGAAAAAACTTCGATGTTCAGTGCAAGCTACGAATATTCTTTGGCAGCCAATTGGCGCACTTTAAAACAGTGAAATATATCCCTTTGCCAGCTCCCCAAATAGTGTTGAGACGCACGCAAATTTCCAAGCAATCGCAATACTATTGCTTGGCTTTAAATTTTAAGAATTTATTTCTTTGGCTATATCGCATATCGACTTGACTCTCTCTATTCATTTTTTTTATAGGCCACAGTCTACGTGGAAATAGAGAGTGAAAGTGCCGTCGTTCTGACTTGGTTGGTGCCGAATGATTGGAAATGGCCCATCGCTTCTCCTCTGATGCAGGCATTTGATAGGAAATGGAGACTTGTTCTGACAAGAGGAAAGCTTTGGCTCCAATATTACAGAGGGATCAAAATTATACGAATTGCTTTCGCGTGAGTATAGTTCAAGGCCATTCAATAACATCCGATTCCTCTCTGGTTTCTATAGACCGTAGTTTCATTTGCAAGTCAAATATTTGAATCACTCACATCAGCCTAAACTTATCTTTTATCTCTTCAAGGTTTTTCATTGAAAAGAAAGGCGACGATGCTAAGAAAGTTATCATCAGTCGGGGACACATAAAGTTGAAGGAACGAAGAGGCCATGGCTTTGTATTACCCTCAGAATTTGTGGAGGGAACAGAATTTTGAGTGAATTGCCGCATAGTTGAATTAGCCGCTATCCTAAAAAACAAGTCTTTACTAACTGTTGAATCGCTTGCTTGATCAATTTTATTATCGCGCCATCACTCACTTTTCATGTCTTTTCAAGTTTCTTCAAGGTATATTAAAAGTTTGTGTCATGTTATTATGTGCTATTTTATTGAATTCTTTCGGTGTGTTAAAGTTTACCATATTTTTCCATTATTTCTGTTGTGTTTGGCCAATAAACTTCCTTTTTATGCTAACTTTCAATATGACGAAAAGGCCATGATGGAGAAGACATTTCCAGCTAGTAAGGAAACTTTTCTGATTAAGATTATCTGAGATATTCAAGCCGATTAATAAAGCAAGGGATACCCGTTCCTCCTATCTATTATCATAGTCCCCCATGTTGCTCTACCCAGATCTGAGGGAAGGAATGTCAACCCTCATCACAAAAAAAAATTTCATTTTGGCGCACCTATGGGTGTTAAAAATCTATGGAAAACGTCTTAAAATGTATACTTACTCAATCGTTGTCAGCCTCGTGTCAGCCGATCATTTAAACGAAGCCTAGGTTATACCTGACAAAGAGAGCAAAGCTACTGTATGCTGACTGGTCGATAAAGAGCCGGGTCTTTTTTTTGTAATGTTGTTTCTGAAGAGGTCAAAATTACTCGCTCCCGATTGGATGATCGCTAAAACACCCGCTACTGATTGATTGAACGTACTACTTTGACATTCAGTTCGTTTCTTAACTTTAAGCAAATCAACTTCATCTTTTCGAGGTTTCTCGAAATTCACGTCGCATTCACTAAAAAAAAGGAATAAAGATTGAGAGTTCGACTTGTAATGTACCCGGCGTAGCGGGATTGCTGTGGTTCAAAACATGTCAAAGGCTCTTACACACACAGCATCTTGCAGCTCAACAAGAAAGGTTACTTAACAGCAAACAATAAATGGGATAAACTGGTACGATTTTTTAAATATCAATGATACTAGAAAGCGCAAGACACACACACTGAAAAAAAACAATACAAAAAACGATACAATACACACACGGTTTGCGGTACCGTTAGTTTTTTTTTAATATGAAAGGCTTGTATCAGATTAACCTAAATTAAGAAATGACGCACGCTATTCCTAAAATGATTTGTTACCGGCCAACCCCAGAACTGGTGGATAAGCGTTTCCTAGGCGTTTTTACAAAAGCAACAAAGATCTTTGTCCTAAACATGAATTTTTAACAGAAGAGTTTGAAGCAACTCTTTTGTGAAAGAACTTAAACTAAAAGAACCCGACTTTCACGCTTTCTTAGGTACTAAAATAAATCGACCTCCAATCAATGCTCCCGACATCTTCAGACACAGTCAATAATCCATTTTTCTTGGTTTTTCTCAGAAATGGTACATTTCTTACTAATAAATATCTTGTTGGCTCGGTTTGTTGGTTGAATTTAGCTCTGCTAGCAATATCTCGATTTTTGGGGCCTTTGTAGCCCATTTAATGGCCGATGTCATACCGTAATATACACAAAAGGAATGAGTTGGACAAAATTTATAAACAGCCATATTTGACAGTGAAGAAGAGGAGTCGCGATTTATGTTTTTTTGCTGAGTAACAAGTAAAAACTAGTATTCCTCTGACCTTAGATAGGTAAAAAGTGCAGAAGGATTTCCATTTAGATTTACAATCAGAAATATGTTTAAGTATCCATGTAATTTTCAAAGCTTTCTTAGATTCCCGAAAGTCTTGGTAATCTGTTATCGTTTCAGTTCGTTGAATTTGTTCACCCTTGTTACCCCAAAGCAACTTAAAAATACTTTCATTTTTCTTTTATCGTAAACCATTTGAGATGCATCCAAAGCCTCAACTTTATCATGTGCCTAAGTAAAATTTTTATGGGGCAAAAAAATTTGGTTTGATCTCTTTAGTATCCAAGGAACTTCTGTTTTTTCAACTCTGTGTAGCCACAAGAAGTAAATTTTTCCGCATATTTTTTCTAAATTCTGGTTATTTTATCATGTTTAGTTTGTTTTTTAAATTATTCGTAGTTTTTTGTTCTCGGCGTCGCGTTACGTAATCGTTTATTGTTAGTTACGTAAATTCATTAGTTGTTTTCGTTTGTTTTAGTTGTTTTCGTTTGTTTTAGTTGTTTTCGTTTGTGTTAGTTGTTTTCGTTTGTTTTAGTTGTTCTCGTTTGTTTTAGTTGTTTTCGTTTGCTGACGGCCTCAACTGGCGGTACTCATTTAACACTGTGAACTTGGATGGAGAAATTGTGCCTTATTTCTCCCTCATGGCCAGTTCTGGGATAACTCAGCAGAAGGCAAGGGTATCAGCATGGCAACGCAAGAAAAAAACGAAGGAAAATACTGGTATTACGGGTTGGGGGGACATCTGACGTGAAAAATCAGATTCGTTCCCACAGTATTAGTAACCCAAGGGTCGCTCAATATCAATTTCAGAGGAACACACAAGCAAACCAATAAAAAGTGGTGCGTACAGAGATGAAGACGATAAAGATAATGATGATGATGAACCCTTGAAGGAGTCGGGTGGCGTTAAAGCATATCGGGATGTGCCCGTTTATGCATAACATCAAGAGGTGAGATCCAATTGAGCGGATGCTCTCATCGTCAACCACAAAAGCAAATAAATCTACATACCTGAGATGAGCTGCCCAAGGATCAACAGCTGAGAGAAGAAAGATAAATAGAAGGCTATCAAATATTGAAACAAAGCTTCCAGGCTATGAGGTGTAACAGCCATAAGATTTGTCCGCGGGGGCCGGGTCGCGAAAATTAGACGTCACGATGCACAATATTGTATGGAACAAGGGCACAGAAGTACTGCGAAAGATACAGAAGGAAGTTTTCTTGGAAACACTCATTACCCGGACTTTCAAAGTTGCAGCCTGAAGGATAAATAACTAGAGACAGGACTGTGACGATATGTCAATTGTCTAGATCAGCCAATCAACATTTAGCTCGACCATGTGCTCGAGTTGTTGTTGTCCGTTTTTGACAATATGGCATTGCTTTGTTCCAGATTAAAGTTCCGTTGAGTTTACTGTTTATCAAGTAACGAGTCCTGATTTATACATGGTGTCAGGAGTGAACGGCTCAAGCAGCGACTGGTAAAGACGGTCTTCGTTCCAGTTAGGAGACGTGCAGCTCGATACGTTCAGGCGCCTTGTTCAGCGAAGACATGTAGTCAAAATGCCAGCCGACGGTGAAAATGCCACTCCGCCATCGACAAGTAGTACGAACATAACAACTACATTCTCGTGTAACGTCTCCTTACCCCCGAAACTAGAGGTACGCTGTGTAAATCTCTCAAAAGAATGAAAACAGTGGCGACAGGTATGGGATGCCTATGAAGAAGTCACCGAATTACGAAAGAAAACAAGCCGCCTTCGCGTAGCAACGTTAATTACTTGTATTGGCAAGGAGGCTCTCAAAGTCCACAATGGCCTGCCGTTTCAAAGCGATGAAGAAAAAGCAGACATAAACAAAGTGCTGGAGTTATGGGCAAATCATTGCATCGGGAAAACAAACATCATCTTTGAAAGATACAAATTTAACAACCGCATGCAGGAACAGGCAGAATCAATCGACACTTACATCACTACACTCAGAGCGCTCGCCGAAACTTGCGACTTTGGAACTTTGAAAGATGACCTTATCCGCGATAGAATCGTATGTGGTGTCCGTGAAAATGGCATACGTAGAAAACTACTCCAAGAGTCCGGATTAACGCTGTCGAAATGTGTTGACATCTGTCGGGCGAATGAAGCTACCGCAGCACAGCTAAAGGCCTTGCGCCGAGCCAATTCACTAAACAAGAAGCAAACGCGGTCAGCCAAAAAGAAGATTACAAGACGCCGAAGGCACCTAGACAAAATGGTAAAGGTCCAAAAGATCAGCCAAGTGCCGAATGCAAATACTGCGGTAAAAGGCACGAACGGAAAAGAGATAAGTGCCCTGCATATGGAAAAACCTGCTCTTCATGTGGAAAACCCAACCACTTTGCAGCAAAGTGTTTCAAGAATTCCCGCGAATTCAAGAAGAAGTGTTCACAGAAGTCTAAACGCAAGAAAGTGAACCAGCTCGATGACATCTCAGATTCTTCTTCAGAAGGAGAGATCTTGTCTGTGTCTTTGGCTCACACCGCTAACGCCGTGGACATGTCAAAGCTCAAGAACAAAATTTTCGCTCACATGGATATAGGAAATGAGTTAGTAAAGATGCAAGTCGATTCAGGAGCTTCTTGCCATGTGTTTCCCTTCAAGTTTCTTCCAAGAGACACCGAAATTAAAAAGACCAAGTGGAAGCTAAGCATGTAATCTAAAACGAATTTGAAGGTGCTGGGAGTGGCGAAACTATCCCTGCGAAACCCAAAGAACAAGAAGAAGTATCGTGCTGAATTTGCGGTTATTGATGAAGATTAAACTCCCCTTCTTGGCTCTTCAGCAGCACAGCAAATGAGACTAATAACTGTCCAACAAGAGAACATCTTGCAAGTCAAGGATAGTTATCAGGAACTGGATACGGAGCGAATTGTTGCGACTTACCCCGATGTCTTTCAAGGTCTTGGTTGTATGGAAGGAGTTCTTCGCCTAGAAGTTGATGAGAGCGCCTCACCTTCAATCATGCCCTCTCGTCGTGTCCCTCTCGCCCCGAGAAAACGGCTGAAAGAGGAGCTAGCCCACCTAGAAAGAGCCAATGTGATAACGAGAGAAGAAGAACCAACAGACTGGGTGTCTAGCCTTGTTGTAACAGAAAAACCGAACGGCAAATTAAGAGTGTGCATCGACCCCCAACATCTTGACAAGGCCCTTCAGAGAAGTCACTATCCGCTGCCAGTAATCGAGGACACACTCCCAGAATTAGCCGATGTCAAAGTATTCTCAAAAGCATACCTCAAAGATGGATTTCTACAGATACAGCTAGACCAGGGATCCGGCAAGCTAGCAACGTTCCAGACCCCCTGGGGCCGGTACAGATATCTGCGGATGCCCTTCGGAATCTCTCCTGCTCCATGTTTTCAGCGGAAGTTGGATCAAAATCATGAAGGTCTCAAAGGAATCTACAAGGTCGTAGATGACATCTTAATCACAGGTCGTGGTACAACCAAGGATGAAGCCGTAAAAAGTGATGATGCCAATTTACTGAAGCTGTTAGAGAGACGCCAAGAGAGGAATTTGAAGCTAAAACGAGAGAAAATACAACTGAAGTGTACAGACGTGCTGACACCTGAAGGAATAAAGCCTGACTCTAGAAAGGTAGAAGCTGTACTAAAGATGGAAAGACCCAGTAATCTGGCAGCAGTCAAAAGTTTGTCAAAGTTTCTAAACAAACTTCCGGAGCTGTGTGAACCACTAAGACGACTCACCCACAAGGGCGTTGAGTGGAGCTGGTCAACAGAGCAAGAGAAAGCCTTTGGAAGCGTGAAGCAAGCTGTTACTTCAGCTCCAATTCTGCGATATTTCAACTCCAGTGAACCTTTTGAAGGCCAGGGAGATGCTTCTGCCAATGGTATAGGATTTGTACTTATGCAGAATGGCTAACCAGTATCCTATTTAACTAGAGCCCTCACCACAAGTGAAAGGAACTATTCCCAAATTGAAAAAGAACTGTTGGCCCAAGTCTTTGGCGTTGAGCGTCATCATCAGTATGTTTATGGTCAGAAAGTCATGCTGTGGTCAGACCATAAGCCCTTGGAAACTATCTGTAAGAAACCCTTAGCAACAGCCCCTAAACGTCTGCAAAGGTTGCTTCTACGATTACAGCAATATGATGTTGAGGTCCGTTACAAACCTGGTCCTGACATATATCTGGCAGACACTTTGTCCCGTGCCTACCTACCAACAACTGCCCGCTCTCCAAGAAGAGACGGACCGAATTCGTGCAGTTGAATTCTTGCCCATTTCAGAACCACAATTGGCTGAGATCCAGCGTGAAACCGCGGCAGACTCAGTATTACAATGCCTTACTCAAGTAATATTAAATGGTTAAGAATATATGAAAGTCATATATTTGAACTGCGGATAAAGACGTAAATGAAAGTGATCCTCGCAGTAATGTGCACTACTTAGGCAGTAGTGAAAATAAGGCCTGAAAAAAAAACGGCTGCGGGTAAAGACGTGAATGAATGTGAATAAGACGTGAATGAAAGTGATCACTTTCATTCACGTCTTTATCCGCAGTTCAAATATATGACTCATATATTCTTAACCATTTATTCATCACATCACGGGTTTATTTAGAACCAACTTCATGACCATCTACCAGTTGGCTTGTTAGCTCAGTTGGTAGAGCGCTGCACCGGTATCGCAAAGGTCATGGGTTCAAATCCCGTACAGGCCTGAATTTTTTTCAGGCCTTATTTTCACTACTGCATAAGTAGTGCACATTACTGCGAGGATCACTTTCATTCACGTCAAGTAATATTGCAAGGCTGGCCAGATCAGAAAGAAGTCCTACCCTCAAAATTACATCCCTACCTCATTGTAAGAGATGAGCTTACTGCACAGGGTGAAATCCTCTTCAAAGGTTTACGATGTGTAATACCTCTTACCTTGAGGCCCAAAATACGCGAACAACTTCATGGTGCCCACACAGGAGTTAAAGGCTGCCTGCGACGTGCACGTGAAACAGTCTACTGGCCTGGCATGAATGCTGACCTTCACGACTACATAGCCAAGTGTGATGTGTGTGCTACGTACCAGAAAGATCAGCAGAAGGAACCACTTATCGGTCCGTGTTGGAAAAACTGTGCCCGAGGTCTTGAGTACCGCACTCAAGACAGAGGGCACAGTTTTTTCCAATACGGACAGACCTAGGCTGGTGAATAACATTTTAATTTTTTCCAATAAACTTAACGAAATTCCTTCCAAAAGAACCCAATGATTTACGGCTGTAATTAAGGCAAGATCCTCCATAAACTGAACAGTTTTTGAGCGAGTAAATGGTAGCTAAAGTGAAGGTAATGAAAATTAAAGAAAGATGCCTCACATTTTCATTTGCGTAATGATAAAGATGATTTAAAAGGCTTCCAACACAATTTGAAATATAATTTTTACAGGTATCTGTTACAATCTGAGACCTGTCAGTTAGAGAGCGCGTGCGAAAAAAAAGCACAAGTACACTTTTGAAAAAACAACGGGACTAGTTTGGCAAAGACTTTCACTACAATGTTCTCTTCAAAGGTGCACCGCACCAGGAGGATCAATAAAGATTTGCAGTCCAAATCTCACAGCAAACACGAACGTCGAGAGTTAAAAAGAAAATGCGACGATGGACAACTTCTGATGTAAAAAAGATAGAAAATTTAATAAGAACGTTTCGGTCAGAGACCTCCTCCAGTTACTAATAAATGAAGAAGGTCTATGACCGAAACGTTTTTATTAAATTTTCTATCTTTTTTACGTTAGAAGTTGTCCATCCTTGCATTTTTTTACTCTCTCTCTCTCTCTCTCTCTCTCTCTCTTTCTATATATATATCTGTATTTATATGTATATATAATAAGATATGTATATACATATCAACTCTAATGGCTCACGGATTATGGCAGGTTTTGCTTTTGGCATAAAAAATGTATTGCACTTAAATAAAAACTTGGCCCGATGCAAAAGCGTTGAGGAGTAGTAGAAGAAGCCTCTTCTACCACACCCTCCCCCAACGTTTTAAGGAAACTGGAAACGTCTCGGCTCTTTCGAGTGAAAAACCCTAGAAGAAAGGCCACAAATAATGATAATAAAAGTAATAATAATGATAATAATATCAATAATTTATATTAATAATTATATCAATCCTAGGCAAACTAGCAGATGTAGCAATCATCAAATACACAAAGAACACCCAACGAATGAGCAGATATGGTAGTGTTTACTTACCACAACACGAGGACTTGTGAATTCATTGACATGGCAAAACCGTCAGACAGAAACATCATTAAAGTCCACCGAAAACGGTACAAATATAAGGACCTGGAGGGGCCTTTGTTGTATGATGTATTTGAGAAGGGAAGGACCTAAAACAGACTTGGGCGGATCTCTTCTAGATACCAAAGACAGAAAAACTATCATAAATATTACCACGCTGTCTGTACCCATCTAAAAAGGTCCTTATCTTGCAAATACTATACAACGAGATACCGAGAAGAAGAAGGTCGTGTGGTTGGCTGTCGAAAGCCCCACCGAGATCTAACAATACAACACCTACTAAACCCTTCCCATCAAGATTTTATTTTCAATGTTTCAAATTGCCGATCAGAGCTGTATCACTTCCATGACGCTCATGTAAGGCAATTTGATGGCTTACAAGCAGTCTTCCTCAAACTATTGCCATAGTTTGTGGTAGAGACAATTACCAAAAACTGCGTCAAAGATGGGTAACACCAAAATGGGTCAATAATTTCTTTTAGCTGGGTGTTCGTGAGCTTGGAAGACAGGTGTTACCTGGCCATAGGCACCTTACCCATGCAAATGCAAAAATTGATGAGCTCAGTTAATGGTGTCCCTTTGCGACGCAAGCCACTAACAGCGAGGAGAAAAAAACGAATACAGACTGGGGAGAGACACCTCTTAATAATCAACCTGATTACAACATTTCGTCGCGTCCCCCTCAACTGTAGAAACATCGACTGCATCCTCTGAAAGAAACTCGGTCTTCTTCGCAGAAATATAGCAAGAACGCATCAACCCAAGGGGACACCATATTTCAAGGCCCCAAGGATACCACATTTTTCCATTATCAAAACGTTTTTCTGCATGTGGTTATAAAATCGACCAGCCAGTGCAGAATGCCCGTGTCAGCTGCAATGTCACTGCGTATTTTATTGCATTTATCTTCTTGTCTTGCCAGCGTACTATCCTTGAAACATTTCTCTCATAAATAATAATATAAATAATGATGAAAAATATAGTTGACTCGTTTTGACGCACTTTGATGTTTCTTGATGGCATCATTTATGTGATAGCTAACATTTCGAAGAGGGAAGCCGTTTCAGGACAAAATGTTTTGAGGTCTTCTAGGTTGACTGCTACAGGCAAGGTGACGAACAAATTCTAAAGATATTAGATTTCCTTTCTTGTTGGTGTCGTGTTGCTTGAATTGAAAAGAAAACCGCAAAAATTTGTTCCCCCAAACCTCAGGAAAACGCCACTCCCCTGAAAAAGTCTCGCAAAAATTTCATTCTACACGGTAATATTGTGATCACAATCGGCAGCTATGAATTTACTGCAAATCTCAGCACTGGCAGACGGCGACGTAAGAGAGTTGATAACTTGGTTGCAAGGGCGTGGATCGCTGCCAATCCGCTTCGTTGTGGAAATTACAAACTGGATATGGTTATTTCTGCTCGAAACGAAGATCACGTCGACGGATATCAGTGGTAAGTTTTACAGTTAAAATATTTCTGATATAGAAGATTATCAGTTGTCAATTGAAATATTAAAAAAACCGAAAACAGACCTCAACCGAAAGATACTGCAGAGGATGCAAAAAGAAGAGAAGTTTAAGGAGTAAGTCCATATTTGCAGATTCCCCAAGTTAATCATTTAGTGTCTGGGATAAAAAGTTTGAAATAACACTCTGAATAGATATTTGGTCTGATGGAAAGACTGCAATGGCCACTGATCTCATTATGGCCAATAGTAAAATACTCCATTTAGCCACACCAATTGATGCCAATGATGCTCTAAATAAATCATATGTGGACACACCAACAAACAATTTATTGCAAACTGATTGAATAAAACCAATGTGCGCTGATTTTAATATGTCCAATAAAAAAATCAATTTAATTACGCCAACGAATAGTAATGATAGTGCAATTAAATCATATGTGGATGGTGTTAAATAAGCAGCAACATTGGGTTCGTACCTGTATACTTGTTTAATTATGAAATGGGTCATGATAATGAAAATGAAACCAAATTCTAATAGTCAAGATCAAAATATGCAGTTTCCAATGATTTACATTTCACACTATACAGTGAGAAATTAACGTTTGATGTGGTTGGAACATATGAATTTCATTAAAGATATGGTTGCAAGGGGGCCTGCAACACATTTCTACTACAAAGCATATGATACTTCTGGATCCATTAGTAAGCGATACAATGTAATTACACAAAACACACAATAAATAGATAGATGTTACATTTTTTGGAATATTTGGAACATTTACCGGTCATTCCATATAACTCGGTGTAGATAATGACACTCTCAATGCTGAGCTTTATGCACAATTGACGATAAAAAAATATCTGACTGATATAAAAATATTATATGTGAGCTTCAAAAAGAGAGGAGTGTCATTTGATAACGAGAGTTATTTGGACCAATTGAAAACTGTAGATTATATTATCATAGATATGTGTTCAATGGTTGATGTTTTCGAGCAACAGCACAAGTAGTTTACTTGTGATGAATTATTCATTAAATATTTTGTTGTAGTCATTCCTAATTAGTTTCAATGACAATTTAAAGTACGCCAACCAGTTAAGAAAGATTGTGCGATTTTTGTCTCAGTTGACTTTTGACTGTTGAACGAGTTAAACCATTTCAGCTGGATTGTGCAGTTAGTTATGCATTTTTTTTCAGTAGAACCAATTAAGGTAGTTTGATCATTTGATGTACTTCAACCAACTGAGATAGATTGTTGAATTTGTGTATTTTGCTATATTTGCAGGTTCGACTTTCTTACTAGTTAGTAAGACTGCTAAACCGCTAAAGTCGATAAATTTCACTATCTTTCTCAGCTGGTTGAACTAATTTAAATGGTAAGATTAGCTTCAATTGTTGCAGAGGACAAAATGCATAACCAGTTTGATAGGTTGAACTGCACAAACGTCTCAGTCTAGTTGAACTGGTTAAAGTGGTTAAATATTTAAACTAGCGAAAACAGTAAGAGTGGACAAATTGCACTATCTAACTCAAATGGTCGATGTAGTTCAAATTCTCAAAGTACGTTAATTGGTTAAACCACAAAAGATTCATAACTAACTTGATAGCTCAAGCCTAATTGGATATACTCGTTAAATAGTCAAACTAGCTGAGACAGTTAAATCGTACAAATTGCACAGTCTATCTTAATTGGTTAACGTTGTTCGAATGGCTATACCAGGTTCAATGGTTTAACTGAACAAAATGCATTACTGGCTTAAATAGTTGAATTGGTTAAAAAGTCAAACTAGGGAAGACAGCCAAACTGTTTGAAGTAGTGCAATGGTCGAACTACCTTCAATTCTTGAAGTGCACAAACGGCAAAATGTAGCCAAATTTGTTTAAGAATTTAAATGATCAAAGTAGCTTAATTAGTTAAACCAAGCAAATAGTCCAACCGGCGAAGACAGTTATATGCACAAATCGGTGTTACTGCACAAACTGCACAATCTAGCTGAAATGGTTTCACTGGTCAAATAGGCAAACTAGGAAAAGCGGTCAAACCAATTGCACAATCTATCTTAATTGGTTAAAAAAAATTCGATGGTCCACCTAACTTAAACGGGTCAACAAGAGAAATTTCAGAACTAAGTGATTTGATTAAACTGGACAAAATCAATAAGTAGCCTTAATGGTTTGACTGGCTAAATGTCAATCGAGCGATTACAGTTTGACCATTTTAAACTACTTCAACCAGTAAAGATGCATTGTGCTATTTGTGAAGTTGAAATGTTTTTGCTAGTACCACTACTTAATCATATGAACCAATCCATCTAGTTTGATTATCTTAACTAGCTAAACCAATTAAACCTGAGCAAAACTGCACAAATTGCAAAATCTATCTTAATTATGGAAGTGGTTCATACAGTCAAACTAGCTTAAATGGTTTAACTAAAAATGTGTAACTATGATATGCACTTTGTCCGGTTCGACTGTTTTCTATTGAACAAAGTGCATAACCAGCCTAATCCATTCAACTGCACAATTTGAACAATTTAGCTCAAATACGGTCTAACAGTTGAACTAAGGTCAACTGAGAAAAATTGTACAATCTGTCTTCACTGGTTGAAGTTCTTAAAATGGTCAAATTAACGTCACGCAATAAACGGCACAAACTGCAGAATCTAGCTGAATTGCTTGAAATAGTTAAAATGCTCAAACTAGTTTGACTGTTAAAACCAATTAAATTAAGTTCTACAACCCAGTAAGCCTCTTTGACTGTTTCACTATCTGAACTAACTAAGGTAAGTTGTGCAGTTAAACTATTTAAGCTAGGTGTGCATTTTGTCAAGTTAAATATTTTCAGCTACTTTGACCATATTAACGACTTAAACCATTCGATATAGATTGTGCAATTTCTGCAGTTTCACTGTTGAAAGTTTGATTACTTAACCAAGTGAACCAACTAAGCTTGATTGAAGAGTTTGTCCAGTTGAACCTATTAAGTAGTTTATGCATTTTGTCCTTTTGAACAATTTTAGGTAGTTTAACCATTCGAACAATTTTAATCAGTGAAAAGAGATTTGGATAGTTTGACTAACTGCTTAAATAGTAAAACCAGCGAAGATAGTTAAATACACAAGTAGTTTAAGGAGCTTAACCGGACAAAATGCATAACTAGGTTAAATAGTTCAAACAGTGAAATAATCAAACTATGGAAAACAGTATAGCTGCACAATTTACTCAACAGGTTAGACTGGTTCAAATAGTCAATCAAGCTTAAATTGTTCAAGTAGACAAAGTGCATAGTTATGCATTTTGTCCCCTTGAACAATACAAGCTAGTTTGCGCATGTGAACTAGTTCAACCAGTTAAGATAGATTGTGCAATTTGTGCAGGTTACCTCTTTTTGAAAGTTTTACTATGTGATGAAATAGTTAAACCAGCAAAGATAGCTAAGTACACAGACTTAACAATTCTATCTCCGTTGATTGCAGCAGTTCAAATGATCAAACTAACATAAAAGGTTCAACTGGACAAAATGCATAACTAGGTTAAATAGTTCAAACAGTAAAATAGTCAAACTATCGCAAACAGTGTACCTGCACAGTCTACGGAATCTATGTCAACAGGTTAGACTAGTTCAAATGGTCAATCAAGCTGAAATTATTCGAGTGGACAAAATTCAGAGCTAGCTGAAATGGTTAAACTAGACAAAACACCTAAGTAGCTTAAATGGCTCAACCAGCTTAATTTCAATTGAACTGTACAAATTGCACAATCTATATTTTTGGTGGAAGTAGTTCACATGGTTAAACTATCTTAAATGCTTTAACTGGAGAAAATGCATAAATAGCTAGATAGCATCAACTGTACAAACTGCACAATCCAGCCCCAATGGTTCAACTGTCAAGTAGCTGTGATGGTCAAACTTCGCTTAGAGTTAGGGTTTTATCGAACAAAAAGCATAACCAGCTTAAATAACTTAAGTGGCTAAATAGTCAAACTAGCAGGGAAACAGTGAAACTGAAAAAATTGCAAACGGCAGAAACAGTCAAATGACACAAAATGCAGAAAGTAACTGAGTTGGTTCAATCGGCTCACATGGACAAAATTCACCAACAAGCTAAATTGGTTCAAATGGTGAAAGTGATCAAACAGGCGAAAACAGTGAAAGGAAAAATAACTGAACAAACTAGCTGAATTGACTTGTTTGCCACTGAATTACGCTCTTTTTAGCTGTGTCGCATCAAACAATTTCTTTTGCCTGTTTGAAACTAACCACGCTGATTTTAGCTTTATTTCACTAATGATTTATGTGGCCAAATTACGCTTTTCTCAGCTTTTTCGCACCGAAAACATGTACTTGTTTGTTTGCAGCTAAATTGGGCTGTTCTGGGCTTTATCTCACGAAAAGCAACGTTTTCCCTTTTTTGTCGCTAAACTATCCTGTTTTTAGCTTAATCATAACCATTACTAATTCTTCAATTCTTATTGGTGCCTTCGCAACTTAATTTTTTACTTATCATCCTGTGCAGTTGTAATTGGACAGCGTAATCAAAGAGTTGGCTGTAATCGGACACCTGTAATCAGACAGTTGAAGCAGCCAATCGTACTAGGTCCACTCAGCTAAATCCACCAATCACCGAATTAACCAAAGAAAATAACAATAACTAAAGAAAAACTAGGCAATTTCAAATAGAGGAATTTTTTCTCCACTGAAGATATTTGTTGTAGGTGTATTTGTTTTTTCGAAAATTGAAATGGTTATGATTAATTGGTGACAGGATTTCTTGTCGTCCAGTTCTGTCTGTAATCATACTCATGATAAACAAATCGGACTCCCTCTTTGCGGTCGTCCGATTTTGTAAATCACTCCTATAATTACAGACCTAATTGGATTCCACTATTCCTATTACCATGATTTACGACACCAAAAAGATGTTTCCCTTTGTTTGTCGCTAAATTTACGCTGTTTTCGGTTTTATCTCACTGAAGACTAAGTTTTAAGCTTCTACGCAGCTAAATTACATCTCTTAGATTTATCTCACTGAAAACGTTTTTCCGCTTGTTTGCCGCTGAATTGAGCTGTTTCTAGCTTTATCACAGCCAAAAAAGGCTGTGATAAAGCCTGTTTTCAGCCAATCACCCCAATATCTAGCCCATCCACAATTTTTCATTTTTCACTGCTAAATCAAGCTGTTTTTAGCTTTCTAAAACCGAAAAGGTCTTTTTTGTTAGTTTGCTCTTAAGTTACACTGTCTTCAGATTAAGTGCACTAAAAAGAGGTTCTTGCATCTTGCTAGCTAATCACACTATATTTAGCTTTATCTTAGTGCAAACAATGGTTTTGTGTTTTTGTGGCTAAACTACGCTGTTTCCAGCTTTTTTACACTGGTAAAAGCTTATCTGCCTGTTTGCAGCGAATCACGCTGATTCTAGCTTTATTTCATTAAAAACAACGTTTTTGCTCTTTTGTCGCTGTTTATGGCTTTTTTTTTTGCATCGGGAAAATGTTTTCTGCCTGTTGCAGCTAATCACGTTGATTGTAGCTATATCTTACTCAAACAAACGTTTTTACTTTGGTCTCGCTAAATTACCCTGTTTTCAGCTCCATAGCACCAGAAACATGTCCTCGTTTGTTTGCAACTAAATTAGGCCATTTTAAGCTTTATCGCGCGTAAAACATTGTTGCACTTGTTTGCCGCTGAATTAAGCTGTTTTTAGCTTTATCACACCGAAAAAAGTTTTCTGCCTGTTTGCAGCTAGTCACGCTGATTGTCGCTATATCTCAGTGAAAACGACGGTTTTGCTCTTTTCTTGCTAAATTACGCTTTTGTCGGCGTTATCGCACCGAAAAGGTTTTTTTCCCTGGTTTGCTCTGAATCAAGCAGTTTTTAGCTTTATCTCAACAAGAGCTTGGAGCCTCATCTCATGGAACACAGCGTCTTTGCCTTTTTGTAGCCAAAGTTTCGTGATTCTAGCTATATCCATCTCACCCACTTTATCTTACTCGCATTTCGAGTGAGATAAAGTTGAAGTTAGCTTGATTAGCTGCAAACGGGCAGATAAGCTTTTCCCAGTGTAGTTTAGCCACAAAAAAGCAAAACCGTTGCTAACATTGAGATAAATGTAAAAACAGCGTGATTGGCTAGCAAGATACCACAACCTCTTTTCAGTTCTCTTAAGCTAAAACAGCTAACTCAAGAGCAAAGAAGCAAAAAAACACGTTTTCAGTTCTAGAAAGCTGAAAACCGCTTGATTTAGCTGCGAAAAAGGAAAAACCGTTGTTTGGCTAACATTAGGGTGATTGGCTGAAAACCTTTTTGGCTGTGATAAAGCTAAAAACAACTCAATTCAGCGGCAAACAAGTGGAAAAATGTTTCTGGTGAGATAAATGTGAAAAAGACGTAATTAAGTCGCATGGGAGCTTAAGACTCAGTCTTTAGTAGGATCTCGAACTGTAAACAGCGTTAATTTAGCGACAAACAAACAAAAACATATTTTCGGTGTCATAAAGCTAAAAACAGCGTAACTTAGCAATAAAAAAAGAAAAACGGTGCTTTCCATGAGATCAAGCCCAGAACAGCCCAATTAGCTGCAAACAAACAAATACATGTTTTCGGTGCCAAAAAGCTGACAAAAGCAAAACTTGGCCACAAAAGTCACCAAAACGTTGTATTTAGTGAGATACAGTTAAAATCACCGTGATTAGCTGCAAACAGGCAAAAAAACTTCTTTGATGTGATCCAACTAAGAAAAGCGTAATTCGGTGGCAAACAAGTCAGTTCGTCCAGGTTTTTTGGGCATCACTGTTTTTGCTTGTTCGATTGCTTTAATCATTTGACCCAATTTAGGTTGTTGATGGATTTGGTCCATATGAGCCAATTAAACCAACTCAGCTATTTTCTGAGTTTTGTGCCGTCTGACTGTTTCCGCCGTTTGCAATTTTTTAGTTTGACTATTCCGCCACTTAAGCTATTTAAGCTGGTTATGCTTTTAATCTGATGAAATCCTAACCCTAAGCTGTATTACCATCTTAGCTACTTGAGAGTTGAGCCATTGAGGCTAGATTGTGCAGTTTGTGCAGTTGAACCGATTAAGATAGTTATGCTTTTTATCTGGTTGAGCCATATCAGCTAGTTTGACCACTTGAACTACTTCAACCAATTAACAAATATTATGCACTCTGTGCAACTGAGATAGATTGTGCAATTTTTCTTAGTTGACCTCAGTTTGACTTTTAAACCGCTTGAATTATTTGAGCGAAATGGTTCAAATTGTTGCAGGTTGTCGGCAAATTTAGAAAGTACGACAATGGAACAATAGATATATTGTTTTCGATTCCCCAGGGACTGACATCACATTAGATGACAATTATATGCAATTATGTGGTTGATTATACATGCTGACGAACGCCTTTGAAAATAACTTTCGGCGGTAGTTTTTCTCCGTTGGCTTTAACTGCTAGGACAACTGTGAAACTGCTTGTCTCCACCGCACGACAAGATCGGCACTATTCGGTTGCCCGTGAATTCGAGGGTTCTTGTGGCTGGCAGCTCAAATCGCGTGGGAGTTTCGTCCATGTCTAAGATGTGGCTTAACTGGTAGTCATGACGTCTCTGGGC
Source organism: Pocillopora verrucosa (assembly GCF_036669915.1). Classification (NCBI taxonomy): domain Eukaryota; kingdom Metazoa; phylum Cnidaria; class Anthozoa; order Scleractinia; family Pocilloporidae; genus Pocillopora; species Pocillopora verrucosa. Next base: position 19,800,836 of record NC_089325.1, read on the forward strand.
CCTCAACACAAACCGATGGAATTCGACGATCTTCTCCTCCATGTCTGCTGGTAGACGCTGCGCCAAAGTTGTTTTTGCTCTCATAGATACAGTGTAGCGACGTTTACAGTTGCTGTACCACCCTATAGATGCCTTGAACTCCGGATTGGAGCTGAATTCCTTCGCCTTTAACCGGAGCATTCCGCTATTAACTGAGAGACCTGCAAAAAATAGAACAGTACAGTGTTAAAGCACAAGGTATTTTACGTTCAGGTGTTGCATGTTAACATTTATTTTTTTTTTTAGAGGGCACGGTAACGAATCCTGTAATCTGATTGGTTCTTTACCCGGTCAGTATTTTCCTATCTCTGCCCACGGGCCACGGTAACGCTCTCGTGAGTCGACGAGTACATCTCAACTTTCGTTGCCATTTTTCATAAATATACCTCGTTTTTCCCGCTGGGCAGTATTTTTAAGCAAACAAATCGGTCACTACCTCAAGGCGACTTATGAATCCTCTCTTTTCTATCTCTCAAATCACTTTTGTTGACAAAGAAATATTGGTTTCAGAATGAATTTGTATAGGCAATAGTGTCATTACGTTAGTTGACAAGCGGCCTAAAAACCGTCTGCAATTGATTTTAATCATTCATAAAAAGTACCCAGAAAGTTAAAACGTGAGGTATTTGGTTACAGGTAAACTGAACAATGGAACTTTCATTCATTTAATGTCTGAATTTTCTCGAACAATTTGTTCGTAGTGAAAGAGCGAGCGAAGTTTTAATTTCAGTTCGACAATAAATATACGCTCTCGGTGAGTCTTTCAAAGTCCGTTCAATTTGGACATTTGGACCATAAATTGCACAACAGAAACTGAAGGAATTTATTGAGAAAAGGCCGCATTAAATCCCCTTGTGTCTAGTTGGAGTGTGCCGTTCGAATTTAGTTTTTGTGGAGGAAAGACCAGATTTAAATACGCCGTTTCAGCAAACAAACAAGCAAACTCTCACAACTTCAAAATAAAAAATTTGAATTTACTCACAATTACTTTCCTGGCCGTTTACTTAATGAATAGAGGTAAATCTTCGTACATGAATGAATCGTCGATGAGAGCGAATAATACTTTCCGTTATATCATTGATTGTTTTTGAAGAAAACATTGTCGCGACAGTCCTTGCCAAACTAGTTCCGTTGTTTTTCAAATCTCCTTGCGCTTTTTTTTTCTTACGCGCTCTCTAATTGACAGGTGTCAGATTGTGACAGATACTTGTAAAAAGAATGTTTCAAACTTTGTTTGGAAGCCTTTTAAATCACCTTTATCATTACGCAGGTGAAAATGTTTCAGTGAAGCATCTTTCTTTAATTTGTATCACCTCTACTTAAACTACCACTTACTTGCTCAAAATTTGTTCAGTTTATGGAAGATCTTGCCGTATCTATATCCCTAAATCATTCGGTTTCTTTCAGAATGTATTTCGTTCAGTTAAAAAAAGAAATGTTATTTACCGGCAAAGGGTAGGTCCGTATGGTGAAAAACTGTGACCTCGGGCTGCATTTTCAAGACCTCGGTCACAGTTTTTCACATACGGACCTCCCAGCCCGCAAATAACATATATTGATCTTCTTGGAACTTTGAAAACGCTATTGTTTTCAAAGTGAAGATAGTGACAATGCTCATGGTTGAGGTTACGCCTTATAACCAGGTATTTAGGCGAAATTTTCGGTTTAACAACTTAAATGAAACGAGTTCAGAAATTCAGGGTGCGTCTTGCAACCAAGAAAATACAATATAATTGAGAGGGATTTTTTCATCCATGTGGGAGTCTTTTTCAAACAAGGCGCATGTGCAGAAAATGTAAGTACGATTTAAAAGATCTTATTCGTAAAAAACCGTATGTTTTTCAATTGAAGGAAAATTTAAGTCGTGAGAGAATTTTTCAACCCTAAAGCGCAATAAAAAACCTTAAAGCGCATTAAAAAAATTTGTTCTAATCCATAAGAGTTTTTTTTCCATTTAAGCACATGAACAATAAATTCTCACACAAAAAATAAACTTTCAACATGTTTATTACAAAAACTTTATTATTGCCAAAGAAGTTTATAATTACAAGAAGTTTATTACAAAAAGCAAGGGCGAAAGAAAAAACCTAAGCGAAACTTACAAACTGCAAGGAAAAAGGCAAAGGTGAAAAAAAAAAACCTAAGCGAAATCTACAAGAAGTAAGGAAAAAGGCAAGGGCGAAAGAAAAACCCAAAGCAAAATTTACAACGAGCAACGAAGTAAAAAAAAACCCAAGCAACGGCCAGTAAATTTTCTAAGACAAATCGAAACCTTTGAATGGCTTCACGTTTGTTATGGGCCAAGAATCTCGAGACTCTACGATTCTCATCCTGATGATTCGTGACCAGATACATTCTACTATAAGCTTGTATCAACAAAACGTTCTCCAGCATTCTTTCATGGATAAATTGAAGGAAGAAAGCGTCTCTTTCTGCGGGGATTCTTTCATTCCACGCGTAGTGGAGATAGGCATTGTGGCGATGGGCTGCCACCCAATTGAACTACCTCCTTTCTGGTGGCGGGACTCTTTCAGGCCTGTTAGCCAAGTCTTCTAAGACTGTCATCGGGGGTTCTACTCTGCAGAATGGACAAGAAGGCCGTAGGTGCCTTTGCTGCTGCTGCTTTGAATACACTTTACAATGAAGGAAAGAACAACGCTGCTTAATCAATACAGCCTCTTTTGCTCAATTAAAGAAAAGGTCCATGCTATTCAAAAGTAAGGTTCTTTGAATACACTTTACAATGAGGGAACGGACAACTCTGCTTAATCGATACAGCGTCTTTCGCTCAATTAAAGAAAGATTGCTCAGTTAAAGAAAGAGTCCATGCTATTCAAAGGTAAGTTAATGAAGAAACGAACAGCGCATTACAGTATACAAACTAAGAAATATTTGAAATTGTTATAACAAAACTTGTTTTTTTGGTGCTTTTTTACTTACTTCAAAATGATACACATACTATAAGATACTTGCCATCTGAAAGTTCACCGGTACCATTCATTTTCACAATTCTTTTCTTCAACATTGCAACAAGTTGTAATGGAGGAAGGAACGAACAACTCTTTGCTTAATCAATACAGCCTCTTTTACTCAATTAAAGAAAGAGTCCATGCTATTCAAAGGTAACAATATTGCCTCTTTTACTCAATTAAGGAAAAGGTCCATGCTATTCAAAGGTAAGTTTTATTTTGATAAACAAACAAGCAAAAAAGCTGTAGGAAGCGTCGGTCACGTTCGGACTCTTTGCTTAATCAAAGGTCCATGCTATTCAAAGGTAACAATATTGCCTCTTTTACTCGATTAAAGAAAAGGTCCATGCTATTCAAAAGTAAGTTTTATTTTGATAAAGAAACGAACAAGAAAGCTGTATGAAGCGTCAGTCACGTTTGGACTCTGCTAAATATTTTGTTGTGCATAATATGATTGTTGATTAAATATCTGAGTGAGTGTGAGTGCATTTATGCCTGTGTATGTAAACCCCTCGCAACCATTTTTCCAAGTGAAAACATTTTCGCAATCCTATCCAGACATGCCCTACCTTGCTTAAACTTGCCCAACTAATACAAAAGAAACCCTCCATTCCCCCTGAGTATTCACTTTTGATCTCCACAGAGAACATTACATTCTAAACACACGACTTATTTTGAACACGCGTGTTAGAGAACATCATCAAAAAGAAAATGTGTTGAAGAGTTGAGTGATGAAGAGTTATCAAAGGTTGTAGAAGACATTGAGTTGAAAATGGTTAATGAGATGAGTGATGAGGAATTGTTGAAGGCTGTGAAACGTATCAAATCACCACTCTTTGAATTCAAGTTCAGACCGTGGGGCCGTGAAAACGTTGGAAGAAAAATGTGGTAGCGAAACAACGGTTTACAGCACGCTTGAAAGAAAAACGCCAACCTTCACCAGATGATAATGTTGGCGTTTCGATCACTCATGTATTAGAACGTGCAATAGCTCAGCAAATCCAAAACCAACCAGATACTCAGCCACATCATACACTTCATTTTAACATGCAGGCCGAAGGCTACACGCACGTATTCCAATCTACTACATTTTCCGTGAAAGAGCTTCAGCAAGGCAGTAAATGAATGCAAACGTATTTGCAAAGTTTAGCAAATAAACTAAACTCTGGAGAAAAGTTTAACATCAACACCAATTTTGAAAACGAACTGACTTTGATCTGTACCCCACCCTCCGGTAGTGGCAGAGGAAAAGAAAGATCCGTAGGGAGAAGAAATGTGGAAGCGTTTTTGAAAGCTAAACATAGTGTCATACAAATCAAGAACACAAACGAATTATGCTGCGCGCAAGCAATCGTCACAATGAAAGCATGTTTGTATAAAGGTGACAATGTGGATGGAAGACACCTGTATGAAAATTTGCGTGATGGTTATCAAGGTGGCAAGGTGTTCAAGCCAAAGAACTCCATCGCTTGGCTGGTGTTCCCGAAGGACCGTGTGGATTACAAGAATTGGAAATGTTTCAGAAAGCTTTGAGTCCCGAGTACCAGATTGTTGTCTTAATTGTAGATAAACCACACATGAACACTTACAAAGGAAAAGAAAATTCTACTCATTCAGGTCGATCAGCATTATCATGGCTGTATTTCGTATGGAGGATTTTTAAACAAATCCTATTTCTGTTTTGATTATGAAAAAGGATTTGATCATGACGACTTGGCACGTCATCCCTGTCAAGGCCGAAAATGTAATGCATATCATCGAAAAGATTAATTCAACGGAACTCAGTTGTGATAAATGTCATCGTGACTTCTTCGGAGCAGATTGTTATTGACATTACAAAAAGTCATCCGACAAAGACAAGAAAACCACGTGTGACATTTTCACCAAATGTACAGAATGCTGCAAAACCATTGAATACCCCCGGAAGAAGAAAAACAAAGGAGGAAAAAAAACACAAATGCGTTGTCACTCAATGTCCCGTATGCCAAGAAAACGCAGATATCAGAACCCACAAATGTTTCATTCAACCTGCCAAAGAAGAGGAATGACCTCGACACTATAAAGAAGAACGAAATGCTCGCATCAAACGATTACAGCGTCAAGGCATCCCTATGTCAGCGATGGACCCTGATGAAATAGATTTTAAAGATCCACCCATCTTTGTCTATGCTGATTACGAAGCGATGCATTCAGCTGATGGTGAACATCGACATATTATGGTATGTTACGAAACCGGTCAGGAGGACCATACACATGTATTTTACGGCGAAAACTGTTCTCAAGACTTCCTAGCATTTCTAGATCAATTGGCTATCAATGAAGACGAATTCGAACCACCTGTCATTGTCATGTTTCAAAACCTACAAGGTTATGAAAGTATGTTTATCCTACAAGAACTGTACAATCAACATCGTCTGGTGGAAAATCAAGTCTGTTTCGGCATCAAAGTCCATCACGACTGGCCCTATCACCTTCAAGGACTCTTTTTGTTTCATTTCCCAAAGCTTTTGAATTGGTAGACCTCAAAAAAGGATTTTTTCCACATCTGTTTAACAAACCCGAGAACCAATCTTATGTCGGACCGATCCCACCCAGCAACACTTACGATCCTGACAGTATGAATCATGACAAACGCCAAGAATTTCTAGGTTGGTATCAAGACCAGTTGCAATGAAGAGTACTGCATTTCTGATGTCAAATTATCCAAAGCGGGTTGCCAAAAATTTCGAGAAGAATTTTCTCAAGAGGCGCAATTTGATCCTATGGAGCAATGTATCACGATTGCAAGTGCCTGTAATTTGTATTGGCAAAGACATCATCTGAGTGCTAATTGTATTGCTGTGAAACCAGCAGGTGGATGGCGAGGTGCTCGTAATAATTAATTGTCGAAAGCTCTGAAATGGTTGAAATGGGTGGAGCATACACTTCGAGAAGAAGAATGCGACAGTGGTTTACCCACCAGAAGGGAAGATCGCGTGACACATGCAGGGAATTGCGGGGAACACACGATCGTGACACCCACGCGTGTGTGTTACGTGGATGGTTTCGACTCTGTGACCTAGACCGTGTACGAGTTTCTTGGCTGTGTATGGCATGGTTGTCCTTGCTGCCGTGTAAACCGCAGATTAGTTTCTAAAGTGCATCTAGACCATTCCATGGAAAAAGTGTATGACGTGACCTGTGCCAAAACCACTTTGTTACACTCGATGGGTTTCACCGAGGTGAAAATGTGGGAATGTTTTTGGGATGACCTCTCCAAACACGACCCGCGATTGATACAGTTTCTTCACACCTTGGAAATTGTAGAACCCCTAGATCTGCCTCATGCATTTTACGGTGGAAGGACCGGCGCTACATGTTTGTACCACAAGACCAATGAAGCCCAAGGAGAAAAAGTACATTACATCGATGTCACTTCTGAATATCCGTGGGTGAACAAATACAGAACTTATCCCGTGGGACATCCATCCAACAAGTCCTCAGACCACTGATCTATCAGATTATTATGGCATCGCCAAAGTGGATATTGTACCACCAATAAACATGTAGTGGAATCAGTCACAGCGCCTCACGAATTGTTTGAATATTTATACAATTTATTGGTGGTCATTCATGCGATTCGCATCTTTTCAGAAGATGTCTTCGAAGTGGACGAAGACGCTTCGAAAGGTAAGTAAACCAATATTTTCATCGCCGCCTTTACGACCACTCAAGCCCGCTTGAAATTATACCGTTATCTAGATCCCTTACGAGATCAAGTCCTCTACTATGACACAGATTCTGTCATCTTCTCATGTAAACCCGGCCAAACCACGATCACATTGGGCGATTATCTTGGTGATATGACCAGTGAATTGAACGATGATGATTACATAACTGACTTTGTATCGGGCTTGTATTGCTGTAAAGTACGTCGATTTACTCTGAATTATCACGGAAGTGGGTACCTGAATTACAAAGTTATGAAACAAAATGTCTTGGAGGAAATCACAGATCCTTTGGATGAAGAATGAAGAACCGTACCTGTGACCAACCCTTATTTCTTTGCTCGTTTCTTCATGCACACTGGTGTTTTAGGGGTTCCAGGAGTGGGAATTTCTTTCTTGGGTGTCTTGAGTGGCGCAATGTCATCTTGCAGTTTCTTCTTCTGTTTCTTTGCCTTGCGTTTGAGTAAATTTTCCACAATTTCTTCTGTCATGGCACTTTCTTCAGACTCTACATCTGCCAAATCGGCCGTGGGTACACATGGAATATCTCTTAATCGTTTCGTCAATTATCTACGCTCTTGTAACAATTCTCTACTCTGTTGATTCGCTATGGCATCCGGCACCTTTGGATTGTTTACAATAATATGCTCTTTGGCAGCAACACGACCTGCTTTGCTTAGTAAGGCACTGTCCGTAATTTGTCCTTTGTAATATTGAACGAGTTGTTGAAATTCTTCGGGCTTCACCATGAGACATTCTTCAGCCATCTATGACGTCGCGTGGTTCTTGATAATAGTTTTCCAATGATGCTTTGCACGCCTTTCTCCAGTACTCGATTTTGTGTTTACTCTCACACAGCTGGCTTTTGCAAATAATAAATTCTATTTAAGTTAGATACATATGTGGACGACACAATATACTGGTGTATAATGATTTTGTTGTATAAGGATTATATACGTTTCAGTATAGCTCTCCTTCTTATCCAAGTGTGTACTGAAAATTAAACTTTCGTAACACAAAGTGTAAGGTTAATTGTACAAGTAATTTAACATACCTGGAGAGAAGCTCTGAACTGGACATATTTGGTATGATATAATCTTTTATAGCCAAAGAAGTTACTTATGACAATGTATTTGGCAAATTGCATTGTATGACATGTCAAATATAAGGTGGTAGAATGAGGCAGTATACACAAAGTATATGGAACGATATACTGATATATAACGCTTTAGATGGTTAAGGCTATACTTGACATACTTGTCCTTATCCTTGCGTGTAATTAAAATTATATTTGACCATACACAACGTGAAAGGTTTGTCGTACAAGTAATTTCACAAATTTAGAAAGAAGCTCTCAACAGGATACACTTGGTATGACATAAGATCTTAAAACCCATAGACGTTACTTTGGGCAGTATATATTTCAAACTGGCCATAATCTCCATCATTGACTGTTTTTTCTTTTGTGTATGTGTTGGTTACACATTCCAGTAGCAAATTATGGCTGTTTGGTCACTTGGTTCATTCTCTCCACTTCATCAATTTCAGCCATTTGGATTATCTTTGTTGGTTAGGTCATCGGTTTATTTAGACCATTTAGGTACTTTGTATCGGCTAGGCTATTTGTGTTATTCATGCTGGTTGGAATATTTGAGCCAAATAGGTCATTTGTTACTTCAAATAGGTAATTTGGACTACTGGATGCTAATTTACATCACTTGACTCCCTTTCACCTGTTTGATCATTTGTGCCAAATGGCTCCATTATGTTGATTGGGTCATTTGCTCCAGAGCAGAGCAGATGTATCATTTACGTCTGCCAGAGTTTGAGGCATTTTAGAAGTGGGTATAATTAAACTATTTGAGAATATCCACGATTGCATGGCTACTGATAGTTAGGTATTTTTATGATTGCCTTATTTGTCTGATCACATGTACCAGAAGGCAAAAATGAGTGAATACCTTGCGATAACCAAAAAAATGTATTATTGTCCTTAATACCTTGACATGCGTCTAACAATAAACAGCCAATGACAATGAGTTAATACAAATTGTTGGGCTATGACCAAAGCATACAGTATGATAAGGTAATTTTAGGACGAGAAAGTCAGATGTATTCATACTTCTTTCATTAAACAACCTCGACGGACCCCTTAAATTTAAGGACCTGTAATCTGAAATTTGTGCAATTAGACATTGGACGATAGAAGGGGTATCCTACACTCGCTGACTTGTCAAACCTACAAACTGAAAACTTAAGATTTCAACCCTTTGAGCCCAATAGTCTACACCTACTGATAATGGACAGATATTTTGAAGAGAAAGTCGAAGCTAACCACTCATTGGGCTTAAATTATACTGAAACAGTCAATCATCGAGGAGCAAGGTCTTACCCTATAAGTATGTGCAAAGTTTAAGACCAGGGTATCAAATGAGAAGTTCCCAAAAATAGAAAAGAATATCTTTAAACATGCAATTTAACATCAAATGGAACAGCTACAATGACTTTCTCGTTACCATTTGGAGTTTTAAGATCATAGTACAAATCAGCCACAACACAAATGCTTTCAATCCTTGACACTAGCATGAGTGCTCCCACACATTCAACTTTGATGCCAATGAACACAAGCCAGCAGGTATGGGAAGTCTATAGTTTCACCACTTGGGGATCAAATAGTAACAGTGTGCTGAAAGAAATACTGTATGATTCCTGTGTATAAAGAAGTAAACATTTTATTCTACATTCTAAATAAGATTGTTCTTACTCGTTACACTCCAAAAAAAGGTCCTTGAAGATGATTACTTAAAGCCCTCACCACCATTACTTAGCTCTGCATTTCTGCATCCTATCATGCCATTTTGTTTTCAGCTATGCAAGTTTCAATTGCCTTTATCATATATCAACAAAAAGCTAATATATAGACTAAATCCTAATAAGGCAGAACCCAGAAGCCTTTGCCAACTTTTTCCGCGCCATTTCGAAAAAAACTACCCACCCTTATAATGTAACACAGAAGGGGTGGTCTGGCCCCAAAGTTTTGATAAGATGCGAATTGGTATTTTGCGACTGGGCAACAAGTAATGGTCAGCAAACAGAGGTACCATGCTTAGGAAAACAGGCTTTGCTTTGCATTTGCTTTGGTAAAATAAAACTTTTCTATTTCTGCTTGTGTGGGCGCTCGCCTTTCTGGTTTTGTGGTGGGACTTTCAGTAAAGACTTCCAAGTAGTTCTCTGGAACCTGAAGTCCCTCATTAGGATTCTCTATCATTTCATTAAGGTCAGTTTTTTCACTTAGTTATTTCAATTTACTAACTTTTATAGGTAGCTGCCTAAATTGCGTATGAAGCAAATTTTTGTTCTCCTTTTCTGACTGGTAGTTAAATTTAAGGTTTGAAATTGTTGGTGTCAGTTCCTAGTGACTCAATGACCATTTTTTTAAATTCATGATGTGTAATACTTTATGCATTGTCGTACATTACAAATTGAAAATATTAAATTACTTAGAACACTGAGAAATAGTACAAATGAAGAGCCAGGAGGCTAATTAGCTGCTAAGTTTTCAAGTCAGCTTCCAGTTCACTTAAGTAGCTTAAATTAAACAAATGAGGGAGAAAAGAAATTTACTTAAAGAAAATAGTAATCATGATAATGATAATGATAATGATGATAACAATAAGGTAGATATTAAGGCAAATGTTCAGAGTATTGCCTAGAGAAATTGAAGATTTTAAATTATAATGAGTTTAGAAGGATTTTGTCATAGAAATTAGTTCCTAAATAGACAACTGCTTGTTTTCCAGAGTTATTGCACACTTAAAGTTTTCATAAATTTTTTTCGGGAAGCAAATCTGGTGTTGTATCTATGAAAACTACCTGCATATTGAAAATGGTTTTTGAAGGGATCCACTCTGGCAGGCCTTTGTGTCATGGATACAAAAACTTTTCATCTATTGTGTTTATCAATAGTACAACTATATCCATCTCTTAAATCTGAAAAGAGCACATACATGATTGACAATGTATGGCACACAGCATCTAGTTCTCTTTTTCACTTTTACAAAGTTTTTTTCGCTTAGTTATTTTAACTAACTAAATTTTATAGATAGCTGGCTAAATTTCATATGTAGCAAATTTTTGTTTCCTTTTTCTGACTGGTAGTTGTATTCAAGGTTTGAAATTGTTGGTCTCAGTTCCTAGTAACTCAGTGACCATTTTTTTTAAATTCATGATGTGTAATACTTTATACACTGTCATACATTACAAATTTAAAATACTAAAGTACTTAGAACACTGGGAAATAGTACAAATGAAGAGCCAGGAGGCTAATTAGCTGCTAAGTTTTCAAGTCAGCTTCCATTTCACTTAAGTTGTGTAAATTTATCAAATGAGGGAGAAAAGAACCATACTTAAAGAAAATAGTAATGATGATAATGATGATAATGATGAGGTAGATATTAAAGCAAATGTTCAGAGTGTTGCTCAGAGAAATTGAAGATTTTAAGTTATAATGAGTTTAGAGGGATTTTGTCATAAAGATATAGTTCCTATATAGACAACTTCTTGTTTTCCAGAGTTAAGTTAAGGTTTACATAAATTTTTCTGGGAAGCATATCTGTTGTATCCGTGAATACTACTTGCATATTGAAAATGGTTTTGGAAGGGATCCACTTAAGCAGGCCTTTGTGTCATGGATGCAAAACCCTTTCATCAAATTTGTTTATCAATAGTACAAATATATCCATCTCTTAAATCTGCAAAGGGCATATACATGACTGACAGTGTATGACACACAGCATCTACTTCTCTTTGTTCACTTTTACAAAGTTATTTTTCACTTAATTATTTCAATTTTTTTAATTTTTTAATTAACTAACTTTTGTTGATAGCTGCCTTAATTACCTATGAAGAAAATTTTTGTTTCCTTTTTCTGACTGGTAGTTGTGTTTATGGTTTGAAATTGATGGTCTCAGTTCCTGGTGGCTCAGTGACCATCTTTTTATTCATGATGTGTAATACTAAATACACTGTCATACATTACAATGTAAAATACAAATTGCTTAGAATACTGAGAAATATTACAAATGAAGAGCCAGGAGTTGTTTGAATTAAACAAACGAGGGAGAAACGAAGTATAGTAAAAGAAAATAGTAATCATGATAATGATAATGATGATAAGGCAGATATTATAAGGCAAATGTTCAGAGTATTGCTCAGAGAAATTGAAGATTTTAAGTTATAATAAGTCTAGAGGGATTTAGTCATAAAGATTAGTTCCTGAATAGAAAACTGTTTGTTTTCCAGAGTTATTGCACACTTAAGGCTTACAAAAAATTTTTTTGGGAGTATATCTGGTGTTACATTCAACCTGAATATTGAAAATGGTTTTGGAAGGCATCCACTTAAGCGGGCCTTTGTGCTGTAGATTAAAAGCCTTTAAAGCATTGTGTTGATACACATTTACTGTTCGAATTTCTAGAGGGTTAAGCAGATGAAGGGCGTATCTGTCTGCTTATGAAATGTATCAATAACAGTGAGGTAAAACTCCCTCACATTTGTTCTAAAGTGAGCAATCTATAATTGCTAAGAAGATGCACATGTAAAATGCATCTTCTGCTCTTCTTTATCAACCAGTGTTTAGTTGCCAATGTGGCTGTCACTTAGGATTGAGATTGACAGAGTATTCTAAGGTTAATCACCATTATTCTCTGGAGGAAAATTGTAGGTAAGTGGGCACAACTCTTGCATCCCCAGCACCTGGATAAGTCACGTAAAATACCATCTTTCTTTCGTTGTATTGTGAACCTCTCAGTACCTGGCTAGTTAATGGGTTGATAAAGGATTATGTTAAGTGAGAAGACGCTATTAAAAGAAAAAGAGGCAATTTTGCAAATTCTGAAAAGTTTCCCTCAAAAACTAACAGAACTCCTTATAAAGGTCTTTTGTAAGTAGATAGTGATTAAAATAAAATATTCTGATGGATGTGATCTTTTGGTTAGGTTGAGTGAGGAGTACTGTATGTGGCAGTGGAGGCAAATGGTGCGCCATTTGGCAAGGATGACACAGTCACTGCATACTTAGTTAGCTTTCTCAACCCTGCTGAACAGAGTACAAAGTTGTGATGATAATAATTTACTCCTTGGTGCCAACTGTGAAGAAGATCATCCATTCATGAAATCTTACTCAAATCACCCGAGGGAAGAAATGGAACAGATTGAAGAGAAGACATTGACCACTGAGATAGGAGAGCAGGTTGGGTTCAAATTTGAACTGATACCATCTGACATGAAATGGATGTCATCCCACTTACGACAACTAAACAATTGTGCAACCTACTTTCCACCTTTTGCCAATGTTAATCAAACACACAGGGGAGCCATGGTTTTATTGGTGGCTCTAGAGCAACATGGTAATCATGGCAGTACACCGAGAGACTGGCCATCGCAAAGAAAGTACAAAAGTCAGAGGAAAGATAGGGCAAATAAAGAAGTCATATTACAAATTTATTGCTCAAAACAAGTTGAGACAAGAATCTGTTCCTCTGTCGGGGAAGTATGTTGATTTACTCAAGGTGGAGCCTCTACATAGCACAAACAATGCTTGGCAGAACTGGTTTTCAGCTGCACTCTCTGTTGTAATGCAGTACACAAACCAGAGTCACCTCAAGGCAGAAACAATAGTCTCCGATCTTCCAGACAGTTCACCTCTGCTAGCAGTTTTGAAGTACCTGAAAGACAAGGTCACGTATGGGAGATTACACAAGGCCTTTCTTCGGTGGTTCACCGAGAAGCAAAAGAAAAGTATTACATTCTCATATGGATTCACAAGGCTTGAATCAAAGTACTTTTGTTGGCATTTTGCCTCTTTGATATAGGAACTTCTGAAGATCAACTCTCTTTCAAAGGGGTCAGTTGTGAAACTGCAAACTGGCATTTGTTGTCGTCGAATTCAGAGACGCAGTTTCTATTTACTTTACAGTCGAGGTGCACATTGAGCAAGTGGAAAAGCTAAAGACCTCATGCCAACACTTTCTCAATGCCAACTGTTTGTTGCTTAATGGTGTCACTTCTACTGTGAGGACAGTTGGACACGAAGGTTAACATCTGGACAGGAAGTTTAACATCTGAGGCTTTGCTATGGATTAGGCCTCAATTCAATGCAGGGTAGAGAGGCAAAGCATGTTAAGCTGGCTTAGTATGTGGAAAACAAATACAATGCCAAAAAGAGCTTACAGTGGTGAAGAGTGTTTAAACACAAATTTGTCTACATGATGTGCCTGAGAGAAAGGGACCCCAACAGCATTGCCTATTGTGTCAAAAAGAGGAATATCAGGGATTCTTACATTCCTAGGAGAGTTTGAGATTGTGACCACAGGTTTTGCTATTGTGGACTTTCAATGTTAACTGTTGATAATGAAGGGTGAGATTTGCTCAAGTGATGTCATGAAGGCCTTTAAGCAAAGTGTTTCTGGTGGAAAAAAATTAGTCCAGAACTCAAACAATTTTTTTAGAATTAGATGTAGGTTATACAACCTTTCTTCCACTATGGTGCAGTATCTAAACAAAGTGTCATTTAATTTCCACCAATATAACATTAAACTAGATTACACAATTATTTCTGCACATACACGTATGATCCAAAAAGAGACTTGGTAGTTTATTTCAATATTCAACACAGCCCAAGTTAATATACAAAAAAAACATCTTGAAAAATTTATCGGTCAAGTCAAGTTTGTCCACATATGATTAAAACCAATGGAACTAATTAAACATACACCTTTGCATCTGTTTGTTCAGTGCTGCAAGATGCTGCTCAAATTCCAGTATCCTTAAATGAAATTTAATGATGAGAACTTCACCACGTAACTATGCGCCGTCAGAGGAGGAAACTTCAGAGGATACCCTCCTTCACTGCAGTTAAAGTCGACCTTCAGTAAGAATTTTGCCATAAATGTTGTGCAGCTTTTCTTTTTACCACAGGAATTAGATGGACCAAATGTAAGTAGGGCAGGGAAGAAACTTACCTTTGATCCAGTTAAATAAAAAAGATAGAACCGATTATATTCAAATTCTTCCATTGATGTTGACACAACAGGAACTGCTTTGGATTGCTCTAAAGCTATTGACACTTACCTCTGTAACAGAAGGATGGCTGAACAGGCATGCACTAATAGTATCTAATAAACTCCGTTTGTTTTGTTTCAAAACTTTTATAGCTAACTTCTTATTGACTTTGATTTTCTATTGTCGAATAAACAATGTTATAATGTGAATAAAATATTTGGGTTGTTGCCAGACTTGAAATTTGTGAGTGTGTTTTGAAAGACCTTCAAATTATTGACAGATGCTTCCATAACATGATAATGAACCATAGTCTGTTGACGCATTTTTGGTTTTCAGATGAATTTTCATCTTTTCATGGCTAATTCCTACAACTTGACATGCTCTGCATACAATCAAATCATCATGAGTGATTTGAAATGAAATTGTTTACATTCCGATATATACACACTGATCAGAGCACTGGATCAGAGGTTAACTTGAGTGTTTTCTTCTTTAAAAAGCTCATACCGCTTGAAATTGGTAACCTCAATTCTCAAGCCATTTTTTACTACTCTTGTAATGTAGTAGTTACTGATAATTTTTCTTTAATTCTTATTGTTACTTTATTATATCTTTAGAATAACTTTTTCCCTAACTGATTTAATTTTTTAAAACAATCTAAAATGATTTGATGATTAATAAAGAATATCCTTTGGATCAAACGCAGCCTTATTTCACTTTTATAATTATAACGTTTGTTTTGTCAGTGCTACAAAACAAGTATAACAAGTGCTACACAACAAGTATAGAGTCCACAGATCTCCTCAGGTGAAACACTTGTGCAAACTGAATAAGCAAAAGCAAAGGTAAAACTTTTAAGTCTCTCACTATGTTAATGAACTTTGGGGAAAGCAGAAAATGTTTTTCCATGCACTCACAGACACATGAGAAATTGGTTGTTGGTTATTGTGCAAATATCATAGTATCCTAACAACAGTCTGAACACACAAGCATTGTGATGCCCTGTATATCTTATTACTTTAATCAAGATTCTCCTGTCAATTATAAAGCCAAGAGCAAACTTAAGTAAAGTCCAATTTTGGAAACCAGTCGGAACAAACTGTCCACAGTCGAACAAAAACTGGATAGTGGCATAGAACAAAAGTACATTATTCTATGATGATGTACTACTGCACATTTCAAATAACCCCTTATAGCTAAAAATACTTCGCTTGATTGTCAAGCTTACATCAGCTTTGAATAGTGATGAGGATCTTCACAATTTTATGAGGGTGATTCTATTAATATACTAATACAATCATGCATAGTCATGGTCTCCATGCATCAAAAAATTGGGCAAGGAAGAGATATCTTCAAAATCACAATGTAGGGAAAATTTAACAAAAGAATTGTCATCAAGTATTATGGTCCAAACCTAGAAAAGATTAATGAATGAACAAAAGCATTTTTATCATCGTTTTTACATTTGTAACTGTTTATAAAACACTGGACTCCAACTTGAAAGCATTTTGTGCGAGCAATGTGAACTTCTTTGACAGCTCCTATTGGAAAAACTTCAAATTTCAATTATGGTTTTTGGTCCAAAATTCAATAAATCTACATGTGCCAAAGGATTCTTCATAGGCACTGAATATACCTATAGTCAAATTTTCCAAGCTTCTTTTAGGGGAAATTTTATTGAAGGTTCATAAGAATGCTACTCATGTAAACCAATGTGGTAAATCACGGATTCAGCTTCCTCACAAATTCAGTCAACCCAGCCAAAAGACCACATCCATCAGAATATTTTATTTCAATTACTATTCACTTATAAAAGACCTTTATAGGTAGTTCCGTTAGTTTTTGAGAGAAACCTTTCAGGATTTGCAAATTGCCTTTTTTCCTTTCACACTGTCTTC
Source organism: Pocillopora verrucosa (assembly GCF_036669915.1). NCBI lineage: Eukaryota > Metazoa > Cnidaria > Anthozoa > Scleractinia > Pocilloporidae > Pocillopora > Pocillopora verrucosa. The sequence continues at coordinate 19,817,509 of NC_089325.1, forward strand.
CCACTTAACATAATCCTTTATCAACTCAATTACACCCCAGGTAATTAGTGGTTCACAATACAACAAAAGAAAGATGGTATTTTACATGACTTGTTCAGATGCTGGAGATGCAAGAGTTGTGCAAACTCACTTACCATTTCCCTCAAGAGAATAGTTGCGATTAATCATGGAATACTCTGTCAATCTCAATCCCAAATGACAGCCACATTGCCAACTAAACACTGGTTGACAAAGAAGAGCAGAAGATGCATTTTACATGTGCATCTTCTTGGCAATTATTGATCGATCACTTTCAAACAAACATGAGGAAGTTTTGCCACACTGTTATTGATACATTGCATAAACAAACAGATAGCACCCTCCATCTGCTCAACATTCTAGATATTCTAACAGTAAATAATTTGTATCCACACAATTCTTTAAAGTTTTTGCATCTATGGCAGAAAGGCCTGCTTAAGTGGATCTACTCCAAAATCATTTTCAATATGTAAGCAGTATTCATGGATACAACACCAGATATGCTCCCACAAAATTTATGTAAACCTTGAGTGTGCAATAATTCTGGAGGACAAACAATTGCAAAGAAAATAAAAACTGACCTTGACAAAACAGTAGGGAATCTCAATAAGGGAACATCGAAGTCATCACTGAAAGTCCCACCCTGAAACCAGAGGTGCCAGCGCCCACCCAAGCAGAAATGGAAAAGTTTTAATCAAAAACAAAGCCTGCTTTTCTGAGCATGTTACCCTGTATGGTGACCAATGCATATTGCCCAATCACAAAATCCCAATCCAAACTTAGCGGCTATTTAGCCTCCTGGCTCTTCATTTGAACTATTCCTCAGTGTTCTAAGTATTTTGTATTTTAAATTTGTAATGCACAACAGTGTATAAAGTATTACATTTTATGCGTAAAAAATGGTCACTGAGTCACCAGGAACTGAGACCAATAATTTCAAACCTTAAATACAACTACCAGCCAGAAAATGGAAACAAAAATTTGCTTCATATGCAATTTAGACAGCAATCTATGAAGGTCAGTAATTCAAAGTAAACAAGTGAAAAAAACTTTGTAAAAGTGAGCAAAGAGAACTAGATGCTGTGTGCCATACATTGTCAGTAATGCATATGCCCCTTGGAGATTTAATAGAATAACACAGTTGTAGTAAAGATAAACAAATTTAATGAAAATTAGACACCTATGCCTAGAGAAAAACACTATCAGGGCTATGTAAATAGATTTTAAATCGATACTTTGAACTATTTTTATTCAACCAAAGAATTCTTTTTATTGGTCTTGATATCTTGATATTTACATGTTTGCAATGAAGATAAAGTCATACCAAGGGGTTAGACTTGTCTTTGTATAGATATTTCAGACTGTATTTTGATTTTTTCTACCATAATTTTAGCTTTTACTAATTTTTTACTTTCTTATTTGTAATGGGTAATGATATAATTGTACATGGATGACATACATGAGTAGCACCAAGCACAAAAATTTGCCGCTCTCATGCTGACAAACACTAATAAGTTAAACACAACTCCCCAGCCCTGCAGGGACAAGGGTTCTCCTATTTTAAGAAACAGCTGCTAGTATGCAATGCCACACAATTACATAATGCTATGAACAGCCTTGAGCCCTCATATAATAAACATAAACAAATTCAAACATTTTCTTTAAGGAGGTATACTTTGCCTTAACTGTTTAGGTCACCTCCTAAAATGTGTTATGAGGCCCAGATGTTAGTGTATAATCTCCTTTTTTTGCCATCTTTTCATCCCCTGAATTTCTGTTATTCCCATAAATGCCAAAGTGAACCACAAGGAATATATATATAATATGCATATTACACAGTAGACAACTTCATTACGTTTCTTGAGTGATGATAATTCAGGTTGGTGGAAGATAAGTAATATTTCTTTGAAGCAGAGGTTGCATCTTTTTCTTGCGCTGTTGTAGGGTGATCTTCATGAAAGAATGCGCCATGAAATAAAGTGGTCAATGTTTTTTTCTTGAAGGGTCCAGATATGTTTGCTGAGTTTGGTAGAGTTTCTGTGTTTTGTGTGTTAGAACGATGCGGTGTGGTTTCTGTATCTAGTCTTGAAGTCGTTTTCTGTAAGTCTGATGTATGTCTCAGTAGTGGTGTTGTCCTCACATGCGACAGTGGCTTGGTAGATTGGTGATGACTGGTGGCAGTTTCCGTTAAGTGGACATGTGATCTTCTGTCGGCAGCTGCAAGTTTTGCTGTCTTTTGTGTTGGTGTTATCTATGGTGTCATTGATGTGTTTGGATGAATTTACAACACATTTGTTGTGGTTGTCGATGATCTGTTAAGTGTTATTCATGCAGCTGTAAGTGATTTTGATTGTGTTACGATTAAAGATTCTTCTGAGTTTGTGGTCTTTTGGCAAATGCTTGTCTACTAGGGCAAAGAATTGGTGTCCAATATTGGTGCTGACAATTTTGCTGAATGGGGGGTTGTATCAGAGTATGTTGTTCCGCTGTCTGCTTTTTGGTTGTTAGTTGTGGGTGGTTCGTAGTGTAGAGTGTACCAGTATCTGCATTCTTTGAGTGCTTATTGATATGGAGCCGCCCCTCCATATCAAAAAGCATTCACCAAGTGCTTTGTGATATGGAGGAGCGGCTCCATATCAAAAAGCACTCGACAAATGCGGATACCGGTCCACTCTACATCATGAACCACCCATAACTAACAAACGAAAAGACAGTCAATGGAACAACATACTCTGGTACAACCCCCCATTCAGCAAAATTGTAAGCACCAATATTGGACACCAATTCTTTGCCCTAGTTGACAAGCATTTGCCAAAAGACCACAAACTCAGAAGAATCTTTAATCGTAACACAATCAAAATCACTTACAGCTGCATGAATAACACTTAACAGATCATCGACAACCACAACAAATGTGTTGTAAATTCATCCAAACACATCAATGACACCATAGATAACACCAACACAAAAGACAGCAAAACTTGCAGCTGCCGACAGAAGATCACATGTCCACTTAACGGAAACTGCCACCAGTCATCACCAATCTACCAAGCCACTGTCGCATGTGAGGACAACACCACTACTGAGACATACATCAGACTTACAGAAAACGACTTCAAGACTAGATACAGAAACCACACCGCATCGTTTTAACACACAAAACACAGAAACTCTACCAAACTCAGCAAACATATCTGGACCCTTCAAGATAATAAAATTGACCACTATATTTTATGGCACATCCTTTCTTCAAGATCACCCTGCAACAACGCAAGCAAAAGATGCAACCTCTGCCTCAGAGAAAAATTACTTATCATCCACCAACCTGAATTATCATCACTCAATAAACGTAATGAACACGTGTCCTCATACCAACACAGAAACAAACAATTACTGTGTAACAATTGTACAAAGCATTGAAATTTCCTGCCATGCCTTTATGCAGGTTTGTAAATTATATAAATGATGGTTATGAATATTCTTCACAATAAAATCCCCTGATGAGTGAGTAATCAAGAAACAGGCTTGTAGGGATGAAAGTATAGTCTCATTTTTTTCCCTTATCTCATACATATTGTGCTCCACTTCTACGTATCAAGCACTGTACAACAGAAAAATCAGATCACAGACTTCCTATATGTATTTCTATGTATAGTTTTGCGCGAGGCACCTTTCTTGAAAGGGAGCTCATGAGTTAGATTTCTAGCAAGCTACAATCAACCTGACCACTAACTTGCCGAGACTTTTCTCTTGAGGTAGTGATTGTCCTCTGAGATGGCCAGTAAAAAGTCCTAAACCAATATAGAAAGAAAAGAAAGGCAAACTAGAGAAACACCCCCTGTGAACAAAGTAGTTGATGCAGACTCCTTAATTAACAATATGCCTTGGACACTCCACTCCACCCTACCAACAAGGAATTGTTACGTCTCTGAGGATAATCTTGACTCCTATGAAAATTGCGTTTTTTCAGTCTTTGCTCCCTCACTCTAGAACAATTTACCAGACCAAATAAGAACTGTAGCATACTTAAGTTTCCTTAAGAGTAAAGTTAAGACATTTTCATTTAGTTATTCCTTTTAGCTTTCAAACACCTCAGATTTGTTCCTGAATTAACAAATATTAAACTTATAACGTAATTAAGACATGCATTAGCAACTTTGATGGGTGCTTTTGGTCAGTTATTACAAATAACAATTATCATTACTATTATTGTCATTAGTACTATGATTATACAACACCCACTACATCAATAAGGTCATGTTTCTTTGAATCTGACATTGATCGACCAATCGGTGAGTCTAGATTCAACCTGGCTTTATCAGACCATTGATCACAAAGCTCAGATGACGAAAGGGATTTTAAAAGAAAAGGATATAAGCTGGTATACCTAAGCCCGTTTTCCTCAACTATCTCTATTATTTAACATGTGGTCAACTTCAATTGTTCTGAACAGTTCTCTGAAAAATGTTTCAATTTTGCTGTACAGTTTCTGTTTGACTATGTGTATAAGACAGTAGGTACATAGTTGTTGATTTATTGTTTGGCAATGTTTGCTCTACTATAAATTACTTTAGTAATTCAATCAATAGTTTTTTGCTTTCTGCTTGTTCTGTATATTTAATGCCCTACAATTCCATTGAGGCAAGTGTTTTTCACATGAAAAATCCAGTTGGAGGGCGTGGCCACCTCAGACAAACAAGTAAAGTAGATTCAGAGATACCATGGTCTAATCATTACACATACATTCTGTCAACCTCAAATCCATCCAATAGTGAGATAAATGTAGCTGTTTACACCATGAAAAAGAACTTGATAGCCATCTTACACCACTATATCCAAGCTGGAGATTCAGCAAAGAAACACAGATTTTGTCCCCTTGGCAAGAACTCCTGGTTTGACTGGCAACAAGAACGTTGACCGATAAAGGGATAACTGCTTGCCCCAGGTTTTTGTGGAATTGTTGCACTCCACCCTCGTAATGTTAAGTTACACAGAACTGAAATTAATGCATCAATTCTCTGGTTTGGGTGCAGTGCCCAAAGTATAAATGTCCTGATGTGAAAGTGATTCCCTGTACTGTGGTTTCTGCAGTGTTCCAATTTTATCATGGAACAGTTAGCTGCCAAAGATATTATCAAAGACCACCATATTTTCACTCAAACATTTCAATTTTCACTAGTTTGTACACTTGTAGATTTTAAAGCATGTTGTAATTCTAGATAATTGTATTTGTAATTTAGTCTGTACTTTCTTAATAACCATTATAATTAGCTTTTATAATCATTAATTGCAAGTTTACTCAGAATAGACTTCTAGGAGAGAAAATAGACTACTGCATGGTTACTCTGGGAGACTGGAAAGACACAAAGGCAGAGAAGGTTCAAGTTAACCAGCAAGGAAAGCAATTCTAATTCAGGCCAAACATGCAGATGAGAAATTAATGTACCCACTCAATCTCCCTACTTGGAGACTTGAGGCTATTAAGGAGCAAATGGTAGATCATGAAGACATTTAGTTAATACCATAAACTCATCTGAAAGTGGCAATCCCTTCTGCCACACTTACAAGTTCATACATATCTTTGCCTAGTGATCCTTTTAATTCTTTATATTTCCCTTTAGGAGAGCCTTCATGTGTCTGCTTTAAATGCTAAGGTTAAAGCTACCACTCAAGCCCCAACCGAAGTACAGAACATGAAAAACTCAAACCTTCCAAAGACTGCTTACAAGAATTGAAAGATACAAAATTAATGTTCTTTAATACCATCTATGTATGGAAAAGACGATTCCTAGTTTTAACTAGTCATAAATGATTTTCAATGAGTAAATATCAGTTTTACATAAACTAAGTCTTAATTAGTAAATTTGATACTAATAAACATAGATTTTATAATGCAAATTTTACCACGTATAATAGTTTTTAAGGATCATGCATAATGTTAAATTTTTTCCAAAATTACTCTAAATTTTCTGCAATTCAGCTTACTAGCTGCAATGTGATATTGTGTGCATATTTTGTGCCTGAGAAATCCACTAAATTTATCAAATATTTATCCAGCTGAGAATTCTGCTAAGGGTAATCCAACAACAAAGATAAGTCCACACTTTTGCCCCCCTCAGACTGGAAGTAGCTTTATACCTTAACCAACCACAGAGACGCCATCAGCAACACGCATGCCTCAGTCTTGAAATCAATAATTGAATAATTCCACTGGAATTTTCAAGATCAAAGTGCCAAATTCAAGGTGGTATTAAGTAGCTGTGGTTCTGGCCACAACAGAAAATGCTGAAAGGCTGGGCAAAAAAGCTTGTTTAAGTCTTCCAAAAGGGCAAAGAAAGAGAGGGAAAATGCAGTAAATTTATCTTGAAGATAAAAATTCCAGACATGTATTCAAGTAAAATTTGAGGTAGGCTATCCAGGGATACTATGACTCTATGTTCACAGAGCATTTGTTGTCTTTTGAATATTGCATGATGTGACCTTGAAAGATCATTCACTCAAAAGTTTGTCTTTCCAGCTTGAGGTGTTTGTAATCTTAATTACAAACTATATTTCCTTTGTTGCCGATTTCTTATACCACAGTCTTTAAAGCGCTGATTTACCTGTGACAATGAAAGTTTCAGCAATAGAAGAGGCAGTTTCATCAATAAGATGTCATCTGAAGCACATACTCGAGCAGTCATTTTTGATTCTTGTTTACCCATTTCAAAACATGTGACCACATGGCTAAAAAGGTTTAATTACTTAGAAAACTCAGAATACAATCTCTAATTGTTAAACAGACTATCAAACAACTTCTTTGAAAACCAGTTCACTTTAGCATGCTGATGCAACCATCGACATCCATTCAGCATACCTTCAAAGCAGACCTATGGCGCAGAATAACTGTAACCATGCAGTTTCATCTTGTCACAATTTCATCTAATTTGCCAACTTAGGAAATTCCTTAGTCCTGAGTCCACAAAGACTCTTAATCATGTATTTGTGACGTCACATTTGGACTACTGTAACTCTCTTCTCTTTGGCATCCCAAGTACCAGACAAATGGTATCCAGAAGGTGTTTAACGATGCTGCTCAATTAATATTTAGGATTCCAAAGTTTGATCACATTTCGTCCACCTTATCACATCTCCACTGAGAAGAATATCTGCAGCCACACTCCATATCTGGTCATCACCCACGTTCCTGGCCTTCTTAAGATCCCAAGAACTAATTTCAAGACCTTTGGTGATTGCGCCTTTGCCCGTTCCAGGCCACGTCTGTGGAACAAACTGCAGCTTTCAATTCAAAACAGTCAGTGTAGCCATTTTTAAGTTGTGTTGACATTTTTAATAGTTTTAACATTTTAATATCTTTCATATTTTTCATATTTTTCATATTTTATCATTTAATTCTTTAAATATTTTTATAGAATATTTTGTAAGGTACTTTAGAATATTTTTATAATTTTGGTGCTCTAGAAATGTTAATTATCATTGTGATTATTATTATTGTCCAAGACACACGAAAGCAGTGTGGACCTATTTGTTTTGTGGAAGGCAAGATCAGGGAACATGACTTTCTACTTATTAAGAAGCAATTGATTTGACTGTTTTAAAAAACTTTAAAACTTGTTTAATTGGTGACGAAAAAAGAAGGTACAGTGTATGGCCTTACATCAAAATAGTCACCTTTCATAGCCATGCAGATGACTCTCATACAGAGTGCAACACTGCAGTGTGAGAGCAAATCTACTTGTATCACCGCTATTAAATGTCGTCTTTAAACTTCTGTAAAGCCAGTGATAACTATTAAGATCATGGCAACATGTTCCTTGCCCATCTTTAAGAATGTTTTATTCTTTCACAAGAGCGAAAACAATACCTTTCAACTCCTTGACCTTAAAAATAAGACACTTGTATTCCCTATAAAAACACTTGACACCTCCGCTTTAAATTAACTACCCTGGGAGGGTAAGGTTTTTTAATTCCTTACTCCCTTGGCACGGACGACAGTCAAATGCACAAGAGTCGTACCAGGCAGGAGGGGGCAGATTGAAACAACACATAAGCTCCTGTGCTTTATCATAAGAATTAGAATGTTTGTGCGAATAAATTTAAGATCTATCAAATATTAGATGACTCGCCTCGTTTGGCTCACCAAGTGTCCGTATGTTCCCCAGACTTCGCCTTCGGCCACAGACACTGTAAACTGGTGTGAACTCACTCGATATTCTTTTTTCTTCGAGGTCTTCATCCTCGTGAGGTCGTCCCCGCTTCATTACGACCCTTCCCATCACCAGCTAAAACCCTAACGGCATGAAATCTTTACTTGAAAATGCTTCCCAAGTCAAGAGTCAACCGGCGCAGTACAAGATTTCCAAGATCAGAGACGTGAACAACCCTTCGGCACTTTGCAAAGATGCTGATTTTTCCACCAAAAATAGCCCATTCTCCGATTTAAGAGCTTAAACTTTTCTTATGTAAAAAACCAAGAGACTTAACAAAAAGATTCTGCCTACATTACGATTGCTACGATGCTAACCTCATTACCACAAAACCGCTGTTTAACCGGACACCTTAATGAATATTTCGATCAAGAGGCCAAGTCAATATATAAAATTAGTTCTCAGACCTCACGCATCATTTAAACCTTGTAATTTCAAGGATTTTGGGCTTCATTGGGACCCGAAAGACTAAGCGTAACTCTGTTTCGTTGGAGATTTATATGCCCCCACTTTTAACTTGCTAAAAAGTATAGATAATAGCTGTATTCAAAATTAGAAATTATCCACCTCAGCGCCTACCGAGTTTTCCTGAATAGACCATTTTTTGTGTATTATTTTATGTTATTTTATTTTTCTGAGTAATAGATCTGGCCCTCGCAAGAGGTTCATATGTTTTTAATAGGGCTTCATGAGATATTCTTAAATCATGTATTCACATATTTGTTCATGATAAGCAGGTTAGATTTAGTTTTCTATTTCTTTACTTATTGTAAAGCGCCATTGGGCCAAATGGAAATGGCGCTACATAAATTTTGTAATTATTATTATTGTCATTATTATTATTATTAGTAGTATTATAATTATTTCAGTTATAAATAATGCTGATTAGAGGGCCTGTTCCCACACGTTCTACTTCCTATGTAGAATAAGTACGTTTAATCGTAGACGCTGCGTGGTAGTTGGCAATAAATTAGGATGGGTCAACTAATTCACGATTTTTCAAGAGTATTTACTAAAAGATAACTTTTCAATGTTTTTGTGATTAGAAATTAGCTTTTTAGCGATTACTAGGATAAATGAAATAAATATCTATGTTTGTTTTAAACATTTTGTTTCATAATTTGTTGGGTACGAATCGACAAGAGAGTTGGGCACGAACTAATCGAAAGTACGTACGAAACGTCTAAGCCTGGGTACGAATCGTCTGAGTACGAAAGATCCATGGTTACGAAACGACTGGATACCATGTATTTACATATTTGTTCATCATAAGCAGGTTAGATTTACTTTTCTATTTCTTTTTTGATTGTAAAGCGCCATTGGGCTACATGGAAATGGCGCTAAATAAATTTTGTTGTTGTTATTATAATTATTATTATTATTATAATTATTATAATGAATTCATTTATAAATAATGCTGATTAGAGGGCCTGTTCCCACACCGTACACGATTGTTCAACATTCCTTTCGGCTGACATTTCATAAGCGAAGAATGGTGAGCTCCTTATTGTTGTTTATTTCACGCGCTTGAGATGTACTCATACTCCTTGTGTACTCCACATGACTACATTTGCGCTTTTCTCATCGTAGGAAAATCCTATCAACTGTAGTTCCATCGTATTTTGATAATAGAAATATATCATTTGTGATAAAGTTCGAGCCCTTTCCTGCGCTGACCGACAATACTATCCAACAGTTCCAAATCTCCAAACCTTACAAAAAATCCCTATGAGCAAGTGGCATTTATTACAGCAACAGCCATTGCTAAGAGAAATCCTCAAAAAACCGATAATATCGCACAGAAACAAATGATCACTCAGACATACTCGTGAGAGAAAATTACGAGGGCGAGAAAACTGAATATACCACGGTGTTTCGTGTAAACATTTGTAGCTAATACAGAGAAAACTGGACGTACTACTGAATCATCTAGGCATGTCAACCTCAATTTACACGGGAGCATTAATTAAGCCCGTTTCTAAAGCAAAGAAATACTTTTTATGAGCTCGTCTATACCTGTCTCAACCCCTATCCCGCATTCGAATCGGACTATGTTCCGGTCTCGCCTTCCTATCTTCATCCCGCATCTCGCCTTTAAAGTATCTCGTATTCCACATCCCGCCTCGATTTTAAGCCTCATCCTGCATCCTGCCAAACCTATGTTGGACTCTCTTTACCAGTTTCATTCAGTATACGGGATTTACAGTTGGATTTTATACCCTTGAGCACGCAGGAAATCCGCGGAGAGCGCGTTAAAGTTGTTAAATATGTTTTGATTACCTTCATAACTAAGATGCAGTCCTACCTTGATTAGGCCATTCTCTGTGATCTTTAGATGCTGGATAAGTTTCCATCCAGTCTGACCGCAGTAGCTCTTTAGATGTTTATTCGCATCTTTCACTGCTCTATTGAATTCATCCCTCGTGGAAGTAAGCCTCGATATAGCGGAGGTGGCGTCGGATGAATTTTCGATGTGTCTATGATCGATTCAGCATCTTGCAACACTTTTTATATTTAAGGTTATTGGAGCCGACATAGAGAACGACTTGGTCCGGCCAACGCTTTAGGCTAGCTTTGAGGTTGGCATTCATAGCTTTTGAGGTGGCCCTACAGAATAACTTGACCACTGCTCGATGGCCAACGGCTTTCTCTAGCTTTTTACAACATATATTTGTCTTTGTTAAGGAAGCTCCAATTGATAGGGTTGTACATCAGTGTTGTAGCCACAAATGCTCGTTACATGTCCAACTTCACTTCCAAAATGGCTAAACGAAACGAAGTTCAGTAATAAATACGTAACCGATTGAAAGGAATGGATTACAAGTTATGGTTGTCACAATTCAAGGTAGAGAAATTAACAAACGAGAAAACAAAAATAAAGGAAAACAAAAGACACTTACAAACGTCGTACGAGATCTGGGTCAACTGCCAAATTAAAGACGATGTAAAGCGACGTAAAGCAACGTAAAGCAACGTAAAGCAACGTAAAGCGGCGTAAAGCGATCGTCAGAGACAGTATAAACAGTTAGACGGTTCGAATAGTTAAACGATTGATCCGAATGAATAAAATCCGCGGTAAAGACTAATACAAGGAACATAAACAAAAGACAATTATGCAGGAAAGAGTAACAGAATATTGATGAAAGTTATGCGCACAGAACAAAAGGCATGAATGAACTGTGACAAAAGAAGAGTACGAATTTGTAATCAATCGAACTTTTGGCGGCAACAGTAATGGAATTATCGGAGACCTTAGCAACGGACTGTGTCCCATCCTCATTGTTCCTTTGTTTTTGTTTTTTAAATCTTTTTCTTTTCCTTCCTAACAACTTGCCATTGGTTGCGCATTTGTATTGTCAGAAGGTATTTCTGACTCCTCCTCATTAATTGGATTCATTGCCAGAACTGACGGTCAAAATGGCGGCAGTAGTGCTTTGCTGCTTGGGAACGGAGTATTTAAAAATGGCTGGAGCGTTACAATAACATGTATGGAACAATGAACTAAATTGAAAAATAAAAATACCTCAAGATGCTGCACATGTTTCCCCCGACCTCAGAACATCTTACAAATTCGAAAATATAAATAGATAAATCAATAAGACTTCCTTGTAAGGTCCAAATGCATATCAAATAGAGTGTTTTTTGCTCCAGTGTAGCTCCTTCAAGTGTCTGAGATTTGTCTGAGATATCCTCAATCAAAGGTCGTAAGGTTAGGCGTCTTATGACAAAAAGTGGTTCCCCGACCTCGCATAACATTCTCCTATTGTTGCCGTTTCTTTTAGTGTATTTCGCGGCTTCCGCCCATTCAGGAAATGAGTTCCAAGGGAACTTTAAAAAGGCAAATTTTATCCTGTAAATACGTCTGCAAATGGGCCGATATGAGTGTTTGTGGAGTTCGAGAAACCACCGTGGTCTTGCGCAAAATTCCTTTACGACGGACTTCCATCTTATTTCTCCCAAAACAAACTTTGTAACCTGGCTTATTCGGCTGTATAGATAAGACATGTTTGTGGGCACAGAATGTATACCCATTGAAAGAACTGGAGATTTGAATGAACCGTTCATCAGACACGTGCGTACTAATACATCGAGGAACTGGAACTTGTTGTAGAAAGCCTAGATTTACACACTTGTAAATTTGATTTCAGAAATGCAGATTTCCTTCACATAAAATATAAGAAACCCAAAATACATCACAGCAATGTCAGATGTAATTTCAAGGTACATGCAGAGAAGATATGAATAGAAAATCTTTGTCCCAGATCCAACATTATCATATATAAAATAGGCAGTAAATATGTCATACCTATTACTAAAGATATGGCACAAAAATGTTCAGGATGGATGTGATTATATTGACTTTCTCAATGCCACGGTTTCCAGATCATGGTTTAGAGTTAGTTGAGAGACAGGCTAGAAAGAGAAGCAAGAGTTGTGGCAAGCAAATATGGGAAATGAGGGATTTGCAAAGAAATACAGAGGAAGAAAGGACTCTGCAAAATGAACAAAACCCCACTTATTTCTCTCCTTCACTAACAACAGGGGAGGCATTGCTGCACAACTTCTATTTGGCTTGACTTTTATATCTTTTTGACTTGTATTCACTTGAAATTCTGCTACCTTTCAAAAGCTGAAAACCAGAGGAAATAAATATCAATCAAAATAGTAACTTAAAAGCACCTCTAAGCACATTCAGTTTCATATAAAAACATAATTTAATGTTATTGATGACAAGCATGTTGTACTATGTCTTAAATAAATTCAAATGTAAAAACTGTATATCCTTCTTTAAAAGTACCTCTATCAAATATCAATGCCTTGTTGGTGTTACAAAAATTATTAATTAGCTAAAAGTTAAGTTGGTAAATATTCTTCAATGCATGCTTTAGTATTAGTTGTGAGAGATACCATCTCAAGGGGCATTTTTGGTGCTTGAAGAAGTTTCCCTGCTTGCACGACGAAATGCTTTGGTGAGTTTCCAAGGTAAGCTTTCATCTTTAAAGGAAAATCATAGGCCTTCCCCTGGCCATGAGGATCCAGATATATACCACCAATAATAGGGTGGAGACAACTTGTTAAAACCTCTAAGCTAAGCATGGTGTATTTAGAATCCCTTGACGATATTCCTTTATAGTTAAAAAATATTAATAGACATCATGCTCTGCCTATGTTAACTTTGCAAGAGTGCTGCACTTTGACAGCATTTGATTTTAAAGGTGACTTGACTGCCAGTTAAAAGCCATTAAATGCTGAAGCAGTTTCACTTTCTGAGGGCTGTGGAGGCTTTTGATAAAGTCTAGAAGAGATTCAGAAAACAGATTTATTAGGACAAAAAAAATTCGTTTAAAACGATCTTAACAAATCAACTAAATTTTTCAGCTTATGTTTATTATTCTTATAATAAAAAAACAAGGTGTTTTAAATATTAGAGGTCAACTAAAAAGCATGTCTTGTTCTAAAGGACCTATATCAACTTCAACTTTTTTTAAGCTTTCTTTACATTTTGGCATGAACTGAAAAATTATGTTGTTGCGGTAATAATTCATCTTACTTGATAAGCTCTTTAGATAGATGGAGGGCAGGCTCCCAAGTACATGATGACATGGGCCATCCTTTCCACTTGATAAGGTACTCTATCTCCTATGAGAAAATAAATAAGAGGTGAAACGGTCGGCTAAAGAGAAGCCTTGGAACAGCACCTTTAAAACAGGCATTAAGTACTTTGCCGCTTTTCCGCTTCGAAAGCAGTCTTTCGTCTTTCCGTTAAAATTAGAAAGTTATTAGAAAGTAAGATTGAGTTCGATGTAATAGTCTCCACTTTTGTTAGGACGTAGACATATGGACCCCTCGGCGCAACAAAACTGAGTGAAAACATCATCCTTATCGTTCTAGTAAAAATAGATGATAATTTACGTTCCAGTGCGTACTAAAGTATGTTTTTAATTCAAAACAATCGTATCGTTAATGCATACGAACTGACAGCTGTAAATGTTTCTTTCGACCGAGGGAAAATGGGCAAGCATTTAGTTTAATGTTTGGAAAAAAGTCATTTTTGAACCTTTTCCGAGATAGTCGAACACCGCTAGATTCAATAAGAGGGTTATTATTTTAGAATATCACGTCCTAACAGAGTTATTTTTGTGACTGGACGCAATAGTCTCCACTATTGTCATGACGTTTCGTATCAATGTTGATTCGCATCAGAAGAAGCAAAGATCTATTGTAACAATTTCAATAGCTCGAATGCAATAATTTGTTCGCATCTAATTCTTGCGTATATTGTACGACTCGCTATAATAAATGTGGCAGAATTGGAACGAAATGGCTGTTTTTCTGTACCTTTATTGAGGAATGTTGTGTTGTGATCGAAAAGAACATCGACAGAAAGCTTGCAAATAGAATTAGTTACCAAATACGATACAAACGATGCTCAAAAGGAAAGTTTGGTAGAGGGGGTCCAAATCTTCGACGGGGGATCCATATCCGCTAGCGGATATGGACGGGGGAGTCCAAATCCGCGGGGGGTCCAAATCTGCTGTGACACCGGCGCAAAATGTCCGTGATTTCTGGTAATGAGCTCTACTAGCTTTAGAAGTGTTTTAGCAGTTCCGTCAAACGTTTCGGATGAGACAGTTCTGTCGACTGCGTTGACCGAGGCGGCCAATTCGGTCGTGTTGGTCGAGGTAATCTGGTCAGATGGCTAATTTGGCGAGAGAGGCAGGATAATGGTCTAGCTTCCTGCTGCCACCTTTAAAATGGTGAAGTAGGAACAGTGACCCTTGTGCATGTGATTGAGAGGAGCCATCGTGAATGATGTCTTTTATTTCTTTCTTTTTTTTTTTTTTTTTTTCAGTCTGCCTGGGTTGATTTGTGGTGGTCGCCCAGTGCATTGAGATGCAGCTGATTCTGTTGGATTTGGTTACCATGTTGTGCATCAAGTCCTTCTTCTCTTATACTCACAACCTTTGAAAAGTAAGCTTTCAAACCGTATCTGTTTTGAATGACTTCAGCACGTCATGGTTATCATTTTAGGATTATTTTCATGTCTATATTCTTTCCTAATGTAACATATAATGTAGCTCTTTTAATTTTATTGCATTTAAATGACAGATTTTCTTAATTCTTTGTCAAATTTATAATCAATTTTCTGCTACTCACTTCATTTTTATTCCAAAAACTTTGTATCACTGCAGCACGTCACTCCAAAGTTTCTTCACAATAACATTTCAATTCTAACACTCTGCCATTATAAATCTGAAAACTTTGCATTCTCAAAAATGAATTTGCACAGCACGCCATCGTCACAATTTTAAGATTGTTTTCCATTATAATGTAATTATTATTGTTGAATAAATTTGATGTAGCTCTGTTTTTTATTGATTGCTAATGGTTCCTAATGCTCAAATCTATATCAATATGGGTTTCCCATGGGAAAACACCCATTTCCTGTTTTTTTTTGCACAATGAAATGCAAGTTACTGTGACAGACATAAATGCCATCTGTAAATTAAATCCACTGGGTTATATTCTATATCTATCAGACTTCAGGAACATTGAACTGTTTTAACTTGTCCATTTCATTTCTTTCCTATCCTCGCCCTAGAGTAAAAGGAACTTAACCTGGTTTTGACAAAGTCCAAAAATTGGGGCATTTGAAGGCACAATGTCTCCACTGAGCTACCAATTTTGATCAGAACTCCTATATTGGCATTGAAAGCCACCGTGTAACTTTCGATTGCAGTAGGAAAATTTGAAGGCATCTGATTTCGTTATCAGTGCTAACATGAATTGCAAATCTAACTGCGGTGATTATCGATGGTCAAACACCTTTTAATCCGCCGGGTATGGATTAAAAGTACAGGAATCAAATTTTTCATGACGGAAGAGGCTACTCTTCTTTGTTTATTATTCCACCACCTAGTAAGCAACGAAGAGCACTTTTTTGAATAATGTCGACCCAGTTCTAATATTTGTCGATAATTTTAGTCACCAAAATTAAGTATTGACTGATAAGTTTAACTGTAAGGACGTGAATGGAATACCGTGAGTGTTAGCAGGGAAGGTCAAAAGGAAAATCCAGGCAACCTCTCACTTTCAAGTGTATTTTAGCATACGAATGTCAAATAGAAGTCTTTGGTTTATTTTTCTCTCTTAATGTAATATAACACAGGAACAGCAACGAGGAAAAGAGCAAGAAGAGCTCGAGAGGTATGAGTATAAACGATAATGGGAAATTCGATGCGAACTTTTAAATTGGTGTTTAATCTAATTCATTTCATGGTTTTATGTCCAGGTAACACAAAAAAGATCATCCGTGAAGCTACATTGATTTGAACATTGGTCTAAATTCAAAATTGAGAAATAGTGTTTCAATGAATCTTTAAACTGATATTTTCCTTAGGAATGTTGAGCAACACTTCAGATACGAAAAGTTGAGTTATATTATTTGCAGTTTGGTGCGGAAGTTAGACTGATAATTAGCACAGGTTGAGTAGGAATGGAAACCGTGTCACTTTGGAAAATCTCACGAACAGTTGTAGCACTCAGTTCACTCTGACTCATTTACTGTGTTTGATGCATTCTCTTAAAGTGTGGATGAGCTGCTTAAAATTAAGCAAGAGCTGACAAAAGAGAGGTGAAAAGCTGTCTGAAATTGCCAGAGTAAGGGTTTTTATTTCATATTTTCCACTCAAATTTTCTTTCGCTCTTTTGCATTCTCTGTGAATTTTCACGAGCCAGCAAATGTGAAACAAAAATTGCAACAAAAAACAGTCTTTATATAGTAACTTATCGGGCGCAGTTTAGTAACTTTGCAAAAATATCTACGTTATCGTGCTTAAAAACTTTTTAAAACAATACAACGTAGGACTTGCAAATCTGTGCAAAGCAAGTGCTAGACCCTGTTGTGATTTGTTGTAGAAACTGGTAAAAATGGGGTCCCATATAAATTTTCATGTCTGCAGCGACATTTTGTTTGTCGTTGTGAAGTGATATCGTAGAGTGCTGTAAGTTTTTTATTTTTTCTACAGAGAATTTAAGAAATTAGAAAGGAACTTTGTCATCTATCGCCTGGAGGTAAAATAACTGTAATGTACATTTTGTACGTAGAACGTGTCATCTGGTTCGTGAATCTACTGTCCAAGCTAATGTATTAAGCGGAATCAAGTGACAAATATTTTTATGTTTGTATTTACGGGCGAAATATTTGAAGGAAGATTATTGTCTTACCGACACGATTGATGAGATTGGAAACATGCTGTTGAACTTAAAGGTGTCCATCAAGTTTTGAATCTTGTCGTGCGGCAAAATTGAAAGAGCTCGTCCAAATATCTTTAAACTGCTCTTAAAAAAAAGACACAATGCTTGTTTCTTCTTCAAGAAACTATTTAAGCATTCTTGTGACTTCTTGTTGATTTTGACGAAACCTCTGTGAAAGATCTACTTTGAGCAGAGGCGACGAAAATAATTTAGAGAAAAATATTGCATTGCAGGTAATTTAGAGTAACGACCAGTAAACTTCTATTCACGGCTCAGGTTACTGTCTCTCAATTTCATCAAAGTAACGATCAAAAACTACCCGCTACCTGCAACTGAGAAGTGTTGACGGGGAAGTCTTAAGGTGTTTCATAGTAGCACTAAACAAGACTGGTAAACACAGTCTTGTCGTTTTGTACACTTCAACAATTGAAGGTAGCTAGGCCTTTGCACTATCTCAAGCAGTTTAGCTCTCTTCCCTAGTTTGACTATTTAAGCAGTTCAACCATTTAAGCCAGTTATCCATTTTTCCAGGTTAATTAATGAACCTTGTATGACAATTCGAACAACTTTAACCAATTAAGAAAGACTGTGCAATTTGTGCAGTTTAACTGTCTTAGCTACCCTGACTCTTTGTGAAGTTGGTGAAGTTGATCCTATCAAGCTAGTTATGCATTTTGTCGGGTTGAACCAACTAACTTAGTCTGAGCATTTGAACTACATCGACAATTTGAGATAGACAGTGCAATTTGTGCACTCTTACTATTTTAGCTAGTTTGATTATTTAACCACAATAACCAGTTAAACTACATAGAGAAGTTTGTGCAGCTGAACCTATTAAGCTAATAAGGCATTTTGTCCTCTTCAACAATTGAAGCTAGCTTGAACATTTGAGCTAGTTTAACCAGTTACGATAGATGTGCAATTTGTGCAGTTAAGTTATTGTGGGTAGTCTTACCAACTAGTAAAATAGTCAAACCACCGAAGATAGCTAAATACACATAGTTCAAATGATCAAACTGGCTTCGGTGGTTTAACTAAAAAAATGCATGACAAGCTTAATCACTTCAACTGCACAATCTAAATAATCTAGCTGAAATGGTTTAAGTGATTAACCAGTCGAAGATCAACTGAGAAAAATTGCATAATCTTTCTCAACTGGTTGGAGTACTTTAAATGGTCATTTAAAATAGCCAAACTACTTTAATTGATTCGACCTGTTAAATAGTCAAACCACAGCAGAGAGTTAAACTGCACGAATTGCAAAATCTTTCCTAATTCGTTTAAGTAGTTGAAATGGTTCCATTGCACAAATAGCTCAGCTGCACAAAATGTATAACTAGCTTAAATGATTCCACTGCATAAACTGCACAATCTAGCTTTCGTGGTTGAACAAGTTAAGATAGTAGTAAAGAACTTGGGCCTTTTATCGCATATCTACCGGATATCAGTGATTTTGCATTGTTATTATTTCGCGATGATTTTCCACTGGCTTTTTCATGTAATACTTCTTTTATCCTGGAATCCATATGCTATTCTAAATCTTGGAAATTTTATGATTTTTATCTAAAGTATTGTTATGCATGGAATCTCAGGAAATATATTCAGATGATAGTAGTTATCATAGTAGTCGAGATAGTGATTATGTATATGATAGTCAAGACCGTTATTCAGATAGTAGTGATAGTTATGACAGTAGCTTCATAGATAAAAGTGAACTGGATGATGATGCTCTTTACTTTAATAAGTAGGAGAATATTTATGCAAAATAGTTATACAAAACATAAGAGATATTTCAATGATGGCAATATATTAGGAGCAGAAGATAAATTACATGATATCAAATATAATCTGAGGAAACCAAAGATAAGTCCTAGCAATATTTAAACATAAAATATCTATGCAATATCATCATATAATGTACTGCAATAAAATAATTAAAGATAGATTGAATCAAGTAATGAGCCCCTTCCGTTAAAAACAAATGAAGGAACGGTCAGTAATAGTAGGAAACTGCTGAAAGAAACAGTGCTTGGAGAATAAGGACTATTTGATTGTGTGCACCAATTGCAGGCAAGTAGATGGCTAAGAATGGACCACGAAAACTGATTACTCTGTTTCGTCTTGTATCACTGCCAGCAACAATACCCATATATATTATGTGATTATACTAATTTAACTGATTTTTTAATAAGAATCTGACTTTAAGAACCACTATCCAACATTTCTTGACCTGTTTGAATCCTTACTTCATATCCAGTAGTTACACTAATAGGATGGAAAACTTTGATGTCCGTCCATTTATTGTTTGTGTCTTCAATATAGACGTACACAATATTAGGATTGACGTTCCCAGGACTCATATGTATATTACAAGCTGGGCCTTTGTATCCGTCTTTGAAATGGATTTCATAAATACCAGATACATCAAAAGCTATATGACCAGTCGATGTTTTGAAAGAGAAATCTGCGCTATTTGATTTTGAAACATTAGCTCCACTTGTTACAAACCTCACCGTGTAACTATTATAATGTGAAAGGTTATTACAATAAAAATAAACACTTTTGCTTTTATCATCAAACACTCTCTTTGTAATAGGATTTATAACTATTTACTGCATCTTGTATTTTTAACTCTTTGGTCCTTTTAACCAGTGTCATGAAATTAAGAGTACCATCAGTTATTTCAAACTTTTTAGACCACACAATAAGTAGACCATCGTTATGATATCCCAAGATGCTATAAACTATGACACGAATGACTAAATCTTGTGCATAAACCACACTTGACTTTTTCTTCATCAGATATTAAGGTGTTACACTATTTAACTTGTGTAGATATACCAATGATCTGGTACAATCGGCAGATTTAGGAGTTGATACCCTGGAAATTGTCTCTATACTACTTGTGGCTGATGTGTCAACTGATGAATGGGCGATAGACGCAGAGGGAAAGCTAATTCAAATACCACTGTATATTCACCAGTTGTAAGTTCATACATGTTTGCGCTTTGCAAATGGAGTTTGATGAAGTGCTTCATTAATGAATTTAACCCAGCTAATGTCATCTTCATCACCGAACTGCCCACTTTTATTTCATTATCTATGAAAATGTGTTTTACAAATCTGGACTACCAACAAACAGATTTAATCTCTCATTAACATATTTCTAATAATTAGTAGTCATTTGTGTATTATTATCGTTGATAGTTGCACTGACAAAATTAACACCAGCAGCATGTGTACTTTCATGTGCCTGTGCCTGTTTGACATTAATCATATTTCTGTTCTTCATATTCAAATTACCAGTCATTACTCTGCTTCCATCGGTTTTCAAATAATTGCTTGTTTTTGTATCAACATACCTTTTAGTTATTCTATCTGTTGTACTTGTTGGGTCTTCTACATTAATCACCTTACTGTCTTTCGTATCAAGACCTTTTTAAGCGTCTGAAGTAAAGGTTTTGCCGGCAACATATTTCTTGTCAACCACATCTTTATCACTGTTATCACTGCTGCCATAATCTAGTATTAATAACCTGATTTTCTTAATGTTTGGGGCAACAGATTGCCTGTAGCTATTTTCTCGTCTGTTGTGTCCTTCATCTGCGCTAAGGCTACAGCTTCATTATCATATTGTGCTCTACTGAGATCATAAATGGTCTTTCCATCTGCATCCCATCTGTTACTACTTACCACTTTCAACGATTGGCTATCATCACTTTTTTCTGTATGTTGTCTCACAAACTACCTTATTAATAGCATCATTATTTGAACTGGCTGTATACAAGTTCCTAATACGGTTGTTATTCATGTTTATGTCACCTTGGAAGGTCTCAGAGCCACTCAGTATGTTGTTTGCAATGGTATTAAAATTCTTTTTTATTACTGGCATCTGTTGCACCTGATGGATCCCCAAGATTAACAACGTTTTTACCGTTCATATGCTAATTACCTGTCATTATCTGAGTTCCATTCGATTATGAAACAGTTGAAAGGTCTGCAGAATCACTACTATCAGATGGCCCCTGTGGCTCTCTATCACCTTTAGCAGGTTTTTGGTTCCTGTGCTCCAGTGTCCCCTTTATCACCATTTGGGCTTCTAACACCACTGTCAACTTTATCACCCTTGGGAATTTGAGGACCGGTATCTCCTTTTGGTCCTTGTGTTGCAGTATCTCCTCTCAGGACCCTGAGACCCAGCACCACCACTTCCAGGTAGCCCTTGTGCACAAGTATCTCCTTGGTCACCCGTGTCTCCCCGAGCCCTCTGTGCACCAGTATCTCCTTTTAGGCCTCTATCTCCTTTGCCACTTTTAGGACCAGTATCACCCTGATCATCTTTTGGTCTTGGTTGTCTTGCTGGTCCTTCAACACCTTCCACAGTTGTATCTATCTTGATATGATTTCCAGTAAATATACCGATTATAAAATACTGTTTTATGAATTTTTACTATAAACATGATTAGTAGGGAAAAACTTTTTTACGACATTATAACATGTCGTCCTCATACTGTGGACATTCATGTAATAAAAACAATAATAGTCACCTAAGACACTGAAAAATCCCGATATTGTGTGCTACACATAATTGAGGTTTAATGTATTAGACCCCTTCATAACCTCTTTTGGACAATCGACACCAAAACTATCCAAGCATTTAGTTATCTCTTTTGATATTCATAACAACCCAATGTGTATCACCACCCACACCGTCATCAACATTGATAACACGTAGTATCCTATCCTATGCATATCACTTATTTTATCTCTGAAAAACACACTCATAAACTGCCTTATCCCCATTCACTTTACTTAGTCAATTATGTAATAGTGTGGTTTGATCGTCCGGGTGAGTGTAGTCCTGAGAAGGACTGTTGTCGGTAGTGGTGACCGGCGTTTTGACAACCTGAGCAGAAGTCATCACCACTTGACTCTGATGATGACTTCCACTCAGGTTGTCGAAACGTCAGTCACCACTACCGACAACAGTCCTTCTCAGGACTACACTCACCCGGACAATCAAACAACACTATTACATGTTACCCCCGGGTTCAAACCATTTACTGTATTAGTCAATTATATCATAATTGGACAATGCTTTATTAACAAAATTGCACCCAATGGAGGGACTTAGTTGAATGATGAGGTTTTGCTCAACAGTAGTCCTTTTTCCTTGATCGTCTTTTTTATTTTGCTTTTATTAGAACTAGCACCTATGGTACCTGCGTAATTGGGCCAACTACCAATGAATGGTGGTGGTGCTTCAGGATTCACTTCTCCCCCTTTAGACCAACGACTGCGAGATGGTGGTGGTCTATACGGCACCAATGACTCATTGTATGCTCTAACCTCCATGTCAATACCATCTGATTTTGGTGGTGGAAGTGGTGGTAGTGGTTGATTTCTGCTATAACCCTGAAGACCATTACTAGTTAATTCTTTTAATAACAATGGCACATTGATACTCGCAAACAACGTACCAACTTGCAAACAATGTACCAAAGAACCCTTCGTTGGTTTTATAATAAATTGACTTCCTGTCCTTATTGCTTCTGCTAGTTTATTAATCTGGCTTGTAGTAAACATATTCTTACAGGGTACCAGTTGTGCTATTTCATCAATGGGTATCATATAAATATTTAGGCTACTGTGACCATGTGAACTACTTCGACTAGTTAAAATAGGTTTTGTAATTTGGTCAAACTAGCTAATTTGCTTTAACTGAGAAAAAAACCATGACTAGCCTAATCAATGCAACCTCACAACATAGACAATCTAGATGAAATGGTTCACCTGGCTTAATAGGTCACCTGTTAAAAATCTATCTAACTGGTTGAAGTACTTTAAACAGTCAAACCAGCCGAGACAGTAAAACTGCACACATTGCAAAATCCTTCTTAATTTGTTAAAGTAGTGCAAATGGTTAAACTGGCTTAAATGCTTCAATTGCACAAAGTGCATAACTAGCTCAAATGGTTCCACTGCACAAACTGCTCTATTTAGCTTGTTCTAACTAGTGAAGATACTCAAACTAGCGAAAACAGTAGAAGTGCACAAAAGGCACGATTTGTTGAAATGGCTGATGTTGTTCAAATGCTCAAACAGGGTTAATTGGTTCAACTGGACAAAGTGGATAACTAGGTGGATAGGTTCAGCTACACAAACTGCACAATCAAGCTCAATATTTTAAATCTTGAAACAGTCAAAGTAGCTGAGACAATTAAACTGCACAAATTGCACAATCTATCTTAGTTGGTTAAAGTTGTTCAAATGGCCGTACAAGCTTCAATGGTTCAAGTGGACAAAATGCTTAACCAGCTTAAATGGTTCAAGTGGTTAAATAGTCAAACTAAGTAAGACAGTTAAACTGCTTGGAGTATTGCAATGTTCAAACTACCCTCAGTTGTTGTAGTGCACAAACGGCAAAATCTAGTTAAATTGGTTGAAGAAGTCATATTACTCTATATTGCTTCTACTTTTTAAATGGTCAATCTAGCTTAAATGAAAAATGACTATCATCCTGAAATGGTTCAACCGAAGAAAATGCGTTGATAACTTAATCAGTTCAACTGCACAAACTTCACAAGCTGGCTCAAATGCTTCGACAGCTTAAATAGTCAAAGAACTAGACACAAATTCAATGCACAAATTGTACAATCCATCTTAATTGGTTAAAGTTCGTCAAATGGCCATATTAGCTTCAATGGAAAAAAGGCATAACTAGTTTGAATGGTTCAACTGCTTAAAATAGTCAATCTAGGGAAGACAGTCAAACTGCTTGAAGTTGTGCGTTGGTTAAACTATCTTTAACTGTATAAGTGCACAAATGGACAATCTAACCCAGTTGGTTTAAGAGGTCAAAATAGTCGAACTAGTCTAAATGGTTCTACTTTTTGAATGGGCAGTGTAGCTTAAATGACAAAATGTCTAGCTTGCTGAAATGGTTCAACCAGATAAAATGCGTAGATAACTTAATCAGTTCAACAAACTTCACAGGCTGAGTCAGATGCCTCGACAGCTTAAATAGTCAAAGAAAGAGACAAATACAATGAACAAATTTCAAAACCCAGTTTGACTGGACGAAGTAGTTCTCATAGTCAAAGTAGCTAAAATATTTATGATACCCGTCGATAAAATAGCACTACTTATACCGCGTCAGAATATGTTTACTGCAAGCCAGATTAATAAACTAGCAGAAGCAATAACGCCAGGAAGTCCTTTTATTATAAGACCAACGAAGAAACAAAGTGGTAGGTTCTTTGGAACATTGCTTGCAAGTATTGATGTGCCATTGTTATTAAAAGCATTAAATAGTAGTGGTATTCAGGATTATAGCAGATAACAACCGCCACCACCTCTTCCACCACCAAAATTAAATAGTAGTGGCATTTAGGTTAGAACACACAATGAGTCATTGGTGCCATATAGACCGCCTCTATTTTAAGGTAGTCGGTCTAAAGGGGGAGAAGTGTTTCCTCAAGTACCAAATTACTCAGGTACCATAGGTGGTAGTCCTCATAAAAGGAAAATCAAAAAGGCGATCAAGGGAAAAGGACTACTCTTGGGAAAAAACTCATCATTCAACGGAGTCCTTCTATTGGGTGCAATTTGGTAAATAAAACATTGTCCAGTTATAATATAATTAACTGGGTAAAGTGAATGGGGATAGAGCAGTGCTGGTTCTGTTTTTCAGAGATGAAATAAGTGATAAGCATAGGATAGGGTAATCTTAATCTTTATAATCTTCTTATAAACATTAAAAGAGATAATTAAATACATGGACAGTTTTGGTCTCAATTGTCCAAAAAATGTTATAAAGGTGTCCAATACATTAAATCTCAATTATGTGTATAATAGCACACAGTATCAGGATTTTTCAGTGTCTTATGTGGATGTTATTGTTTGTATTACATGAATGTTCACAGTATGGGGACGACATGTAATAATGTCGTAAAAGTGTTTTCTCCTACTGATTATGATTATAATGAAAAATTAATAAAGAATATTTTATAATGGGTATATTTATTGGAAATCATAGCAAAATAGGTACAACTGTGGAAGGTGTTGAAGGACCAACAGGGCAACAAGGACAAAAAGGTGATAAGGGCGATACTGGTCCAAAATAGAGACAAAGGAGATAGAGACCTAAAAGGAGATTATGGTGCACAGGGGCTAAGGGAGATGAGGGTGACGAAGGAGATACTAGTGCACGAGGCCCCAAAGGTGATACTAGTGCACAAGGGCCACCTGGTAATGGTGGTCCTGGGTCTTAGGGTCCTAAAGGTGACCATGGATAAGGACCAAAGGGAGATATTGGTCCTCAGGGTCCAAAAGGTGACAAAGTGGTGGGAACTAAACCTGATAAAGGTGATAGAGGGCCATAGGAGCCATCTGGTAGTGGTGATTCTGCAGACCTTTCAACTGTTTTATGATCGGATGGAACTCAGATAATGACAGGTAATTGGCATATGAACGGTAGTAACGTTGTTAATCTTGGGGATCCATCACGTGCAACAGATGCCAGTAATAAAAAAAGGATGTTAATACCATTGCAAACCACATACTGAGTGGCTCTGAGACCTTCCAAGGTGACATAAACATGAATAACAACCGTATTAGGAACTTGTATACAGCCACTCCAAATAATGATGCTGTTAATAAGGCAGTTTGTGAGACAACATGCAGAAAAAAGTGATGATAGCCAATTGTTGAAAGTGGTAAGTAGTAGCAGATGGGATGCAGATGGAAAGACCATTTATGATCTCAGTAGAGCATAATATGATGATGAAGCTGTAGCCTTAGGGCAAATGAAAGACACAACAGACAAGAAAATAGATATGGACAATCTGTTACCCCAAACATTACAAAGCAGGCTATTAATACTAGATTATGGCAGCAGTGATAACAGTGATAAGTATGTTGTTGACAAGAAATATGTTGTCAGCAAAACCTTCACTTTAGACGCATTAAAAGGCCTTGATATGAAAGGCAATAAGGTGAATAAAGTAGCAGACCCAACAAGTGCAACAAATGGAAATAATAAAAGGTATGTTGATACAATAAAAAACGGATGGTACATGAGAAATCACTGGTAATTTGAATATGAAAAGTAGAAGTATGATTAATGTCAAACAGACACAGGCACATAACTATCAGAAGTATGTTAATAACAGATTAAATCTGTCTGTTGGTGGTGCAGATTTGTAAAACACATTTTCATATATCATGAATAACAGTGTGCAGTTCAGTAATAAAGACTTTCATCAGTTGAATAAAAAAAGCCTAAGAAATGAAATTCCATTTGGATAGCACAAAACATTATGAACTTACAGCTGGTGAAATATCCAGTGGTGTTTGAATTATGCTTTCCCTCTGCATCTACTGACCACTCATAAATCTGCAGATCATACCAGATCATTGGTTCATAAACACAGGTACAATAATGTAACACCTTGTTACCTGATGATGGATTTAGTATTTAAGGAAAGGTCAGGTGGAGCTTATGCAAAAGATTTAGTCATTCACGCCATAGTTTATGGCATCTTGGGACATCATAACCATGTTGTACTTAGTGTGTGGGATGAAAGTTTGAAAAACTAATGACACTCTGAATAGGTATTTGGTCTGATGGAGAGACTGCAATGGCTACTGATCTCATTATGGTTAATTGTAAAATAATCCATTTAGCCACACCAATTGATGCCAATGATGCTCTAAATAAATCATAAGTGGGCACACGAACAAACAATTTATAGAAAACTGATTGAACAAAACCAATGTGCGCTGATTTTAATATGTCCAATAAAGAAAAAACCAATTTAGCTACGTCAACAAATAGTAATGATACTGCAAATGAATCACATGTGGATGGTGTTAAACAAGCAGCAGCATTGAGTTTATACCTGTATACTTTTTTAATTATGAAATGGGTCATGATAACAAAAATGAAACCAAATTCTGAAAGTCAAGACCAAAATATGCAGTTTCCAATGATTTACATTTCACACTATACAGTGAGCAATAAACGTTTGGTGTGGATGGAACATATGAATCTCATTAAAGATATGGTTGCAAGGGGCCTGCAACATTTCTAGTACAAAGCACATGATACTTCTGGATCCATTAATGAGCGATACAGTGTAATCATACAAAACACACACAATAAATAGATAGATGTTACATTTTTTGGAATATTTGGAACATTTACCGGTCATTCCATATCACTCGGTGTAGATAATGACACTCTCAATAGTGGGCTTTATGCACAATTAATGATAAAAAAATATCTGGCTAGTATAAACATATTATATATGAGTTTCAAAAAGGGAAGTGTTATAAACTTCAATCATAGAGATAAATGCAACAAATGAAGTTACATCATTATACAAATACTATCATAAGAAGCTTCTATTGTTTTAAAAAGCATAGAGGTCCAAGAAACTAAACCTGCTATGCAACTTGTCATCGTCTTGTTTAATTGTAAGTGGTACTATGGCTGGAAGGGTAACGACGAGTCCCATCGTACTTGGCATTATACCTGATAGTGGTTTGACATAGAAAACGTGCTGAGATGTTAAAGATTTTAAAAAGAAGATCGAATTATGTTGATTTGCTTTTACCATGTATGTAAAGACACTCACTGATTTAGTCTTTTTTAAGAGGAGTACCATTTGATAACGAGAGTTATTTGGACCAATTCAAAGCTGTAGATAATATTATAATAGACATGTTTTCATTGGTTGATGTTTTTGAGCAACAGTACAAGTAGTTTACTTGTGATGACTTATTTATTAAATATTATGTTGTGGTAATTACTAATTAGTTTCAATGACAATTTAAAGTACTCCACCAGTTGAGAAAGATTGTGCAATTTTTCTCAGTTGACCTTTGACTTTTAAACGAATTAAACCATTTCACTGGATTGTCCAGATTGTGCAGTTAGACAGATTAAGCTAGTTATGCATTTTTTCCAGTAGAACCAACTAAGGCAGGTCGATCATTTGATGTACTTCAAGCAACTGAGATAGATTGTTCAATTTGTCTATTTGGCTATCTTCTTCGATGTAGTTCAAATGCTCAAACTAGGTTAATTGGTTCAACCACAAAAAGTGCATAACTAACTTGGTAGGAGCAACTGTGCCAACTGCACAATCAAGCCAAATTGGTTATACTCGTTAAATAGTCAAACTAGCTGAGACAGTTAAACCGCACAAATTGTATAGTCTCTTAATTGGTTAAAGCTGTTTAAATGGCTATACTAGGTTCAATGGTTCAACTGGAAAAAATGCATTATTGGCTAAAATAGTTGAACTAGTTACAAAAGTCAAACTAGGGATGACAGCTGAACTGCTTGAAGTAGTGCAATGATCGAACTGCCTTCAATTCTTGAAGTGCATAAACGGCAAAATGTAGCCAAATTTGTTTAAAAAGTTAAAATGATCGAAGTGGCTTACTTAGTTCAACCAATGCTGAAATCGGCGTTACTGCACAAACTTCACAATCTAGCTGAAATGGTTTTAGTGGTTAAATAGGCAAACTAGGAGAAGCAGTCAAACTGAACAAATTGTACAATCTATCCTAATTGATTAAAACAATTCAATGATCCATCTAGCTTAAATGGGTCAACAAGACAAATTTCAGAACTAGCTGATTAGATAAAACCGGACAAAACAAATAAGTAGCCTAAATGGTTTGACTGGCTAAATGTCAATCGAGCGATTACAGTTTGACCATTTTAAACTACTTCAACCAATAAAGATGCACTGTGCTATTTGTGAAGCTGAAATGTTTTCGCCAGTACAACTACTTGATCATATGAACCAATCCATCTAGTTTTATTATCTTAAGTAGTTAAACCAATCAAACCTGAGCAAAACTACACAAATTGCAAAATCTACCTTAATTGGTGGAAGCGGTTTACATAGTCAAACTAGCTTAGATGGTTTAACTAAAAATATATAAGTAAGATATGCACTTTGTCCGGTTCAACTGTTTTCAACTGAACAAAGTACATAACCAGCCTAATCCATTCAACTGAGTCCTGATTTATACATGGTGTCGGGAGTGAACGGCTCAAGCAGCAACTGGTAAAGACGGTCTTCGTTTCAGTTAGGAAACGTGCAGCTTGATAGGTTCAGGCGCCTTGTTCAGCGAAGACTTGAAAGCAGACAAGTGTAGTCAAAATGTCAGCCGACGGTGAAAATGCCACTCCGCCATCGACAAGCAGTACGAACGCAACAACTACATTCTCGTGTAACGTCTCCTTACCCCCGGAACTAGAGGTATGCTGTGTTAATCTCTCAAAAGAATGGAAACAGTGGCGACAGGTATGGGATGCCTATGAAGAAGTCACCGAATCACAAAAGAAAACAAGCCGCCTTTGCGTAGCAACGTTTATTACTTGTATTGGCAAGGAGGCTCTCAAAGTCCACAATGGCCTACCGTTTCAAAGCGATGAAGAAAAAAGCAGACATAAACAAAGTGCTGGAGTTATGAGAAAATCATTGCATCAGGAAAACAAACATCATCTACGAAAGATACAAATTTAACAACCGCATGCAGGAACAGGCAGAATCGATCGACACTTTCATCACTACACTCAGAGCATTCGCCAAAACTTGCGACTTTGGAACTTTGAAAGATGACCTTATCTGCGATAGAATCGTTTGCTGTGTCCGTGAAAATGGTATACGTAGAAAACTACTCCAAGTGTCCGGATTAACGCTGTCGAAATGTGTTGACATCTGTCGGGCGAATGAAGCTACCGCAACAAAGCTGAATCAAACACGGTCAACCAAAAAGAAGATTACAAGAGGCCGAAGGCACCCAAACAAATGTAACGATAGGATTTTTAATTTATCGAGTTCTTTCATGCTAGCACTAAAAATATGTAAAATTCAGCATAGAAAGCTTAGTTCAGCAAAGCATAAACGCTACCAGTTCTCATTCAATCACCCGTAAACAGTTGTTATTAGTGTTAAACTGTAACAGTCACCTCTCTTGTCCTTTTGTGTAGTTGTTATCCACCGGAACTCTTTGAAAGTAATCAATGTTGTAAAAAGCCGAAATTCCTACTCAGCCAATAGTGTAGTAGATTATGTGATTCTTTAGATTATTCATGGCATTACCTCATCCATGTACGTTAGGCTTAAATAGAACTGTTTTGAAATGCTTAGCAGAAAAAAGGAAAGAGAGGAGAAGAAGAGAAGAAAAAAAGGAAGAAGAGAGAGAGAGAAGAGGGGGGTCGAACCAGCTCTGGCCAGGTCAGCTCTGTCAAAAAGTGTAGTAGAGCTTGCAGAATAAATCTACGTTGAAGCCAACCCGGTTGTTGTTGGTCATTGTCTCAAGGATAGCCAACAGCCGTAATAGATTCTGGTCCTTCCCGCAGCCAGCGAGTGCCCCCAAGGAAAGCCTTTACCCAGAAGGAGTTTACAAGAGTTGTCCCCGTCTGTCCTTTTATTTGTGAAGGCAAAACCTGATTTCACACAAAATGGTAAAGGTCCTAAAGATCAGCTAAGCGCCGAATGCAAATACTGCGGTAAAAGGAACGAACGGAAAAGAGATAAATGCCCTGCATATGGAAAAACCTGCTCTTTGTGTGGAAAACCCAACTACTTTGCAGCAAAGTACTTCAAGATTTCTCGCGAATTCAAGAAGAAGTGTTCACAGAAGCCTAAACGCAAGAAAGTGAACCAGCTTGATGACATCTCAGAGTCTTCAGAAGAATAAGAGATCTTGTCTGTGTCTTTGGCTCACACCGCTAACGCCGTGGACATGTCAAAGCTCAAGAACAAAATTTTCGCTCGCATGGAGATTGGAAATGAGTTAGTAAAGATGCAAGTCGATTCAGGAGCTTCTTGCAATGTGCTTCCCCGCAAGTTTCTTCCAAAAGACACCAAAATTGAAAAGGCCAAGTTGAAGCTAAGCACGTCCTCTAAAACGAATTTGAAGGTGCTGGGAGTGGCGAGACTATCCCTGCGAAACCCAAAGAACAAGAAGAAGTATCGTGCTGAATTTGCGATTATTGATGAAGATTACACTCCCCTTCTTGGCTCTTCAGCAGCACAGCAAATGAGACTAATAACTGTCCAACAAGAGAACACCTTGCAAGTCAAGGATAGTTATCAGGAACTGGATACGGAGCGAATTGTTGCGACTTACCCCGATGTCTTTCAAGGTCTGGGTTGTATGGAAGGAGTTCTTCGCCTAGAAGTTGATGAGAGCGCCTCACCTCCAATCATGCCCCCTCGTCGTGTCCCTCTCACCCTGAGAAAACAGCTGAAAGAGGGGCTAGCCTACCTAGAAAGAGCTAACGTGATAACGAGAGAAGAAGAACCAACAGACTGGGTGTCCAGCCTTGTTGTGACAGAAAAACCAAACGGCAAATTAAGAGTGTGCATCGACCCCCAACGTCTTAACAAAGCCCTTAAGAGAAGTCACTATCCGCTGCCAGTAATCGAGGACATACTCCCAGAATTAGCCGATGTCAAAGTATTCTCAAAAGCTTACCTCAAAGATGGATTTGTACAGATACAGCTTGACCGGGAATCCAGCAAGCTAACAACGTTCCAGACCTCCTGGGGCCGGTAAAGATATCTGCAGATGCCCTTTGGAATCTCTCCTGCTCCAGAATGTTTTCAGCGGAAGTTGGATCAAAATCTTGAAGGTCTCAAAGGAATCTACAAGGTAGCAGATGACATCTTAATCACAGGTCGTGGTACAACCAAGGATGAAGCCGTAAAAAATCATGATGCCAATTTACTGAAGCTGTTAGAGAGATGCCAGGAGAGGAATTTGAAAAACTGAGAGAAACTACGGCTGAAGTGTACAGACGTGCTAACGCCTGAAGGAATAAAGCCTTACTCTAGAAAGGTAGAGGCTATACTAAAGATGGAAAGACCCAGTGATGTGGCAGCAGTCCGAAGACTGGTAGGCTTAGTCAACTACTTGTCAAAGTTTCTAAGCAAACTTTCGGAGCTGTGTGAACCACTAAGGCGACTCACCCACAAGGGCGTCGAGTGGAGCTGGTCAACAGAGCAAGAGAAAGCCTTTGGAAGCGTGAAGCAAGCTGTTACCTCAGCTCCAATTCTGCGATATTTCAACTCCAGTGAACCTGTTGAAGGCCAGAGAGATGCTTCTGCCAATGGTATAGGATTTGTGCTTATGCAGAATGGCCAACCTGTATCCTATTCAAGTAGAGCCCTCACCACAAGTGAAAGGAACTATTCCCAAATTGAGAAAGAAGTGTTGGCCCAAGTCTTTGGCGTTGAGCGTCATCATCAGTATGTTTATGGTCAGAAAGTCATGCTGTGGTCAGACCATAAGCCCTTGGAAACTATCTGCAAGAAACCCTAGCAACAGCCCCTAAACGTCTGCAAAGATTGCTTCTACGATTACAGCAATATGATGTTGAGATCCGTTACAAACCTGGTCCTGAAATGTATCTGGGAGACACTTTGTCCCGTGCCTACCTACCAACAACTGCCCGTTCTCCAACTGAAGAAGAGACGGAACGAATTCATGCAGTTGAATTCTTGCTCATATCTGAACCACAATTGGCTGAGATCCAGCGTGAGACCGCAGCAGACTCAGTATTACAGTGCCTTACCCAAGTAATATTGCAAGGCTGGCCAGATCAGAAAGAAGTCCTACCCTCAGAATTACATTCCCATCTCATTGTAAGAGATGAGCTTACTGCACAGGATGGAATCCTCTTCAAAGGTTTACGATGTGTAATACCTCTTACCTTGAGGCCCAAGATACACGAACAACTTCATGGTGCCCACACAGGAGTTAAAGGCTGCTTGCGACGTGCGCGTGAAACAGTCTACTGGTCTGGCATGAATGCTGACCTTCACGACTACATAGCCAAGTGTGGTGTGTGTGCTACGTACCAGAAAGATCAGCAGAAGGAACCACTTATCGGTCCGTGTTGGAAAAGCTGTGCCCGAGGTCTTGAGTACCGCACTCAAGACAGAGGGTACAGTTTTTTCCAATACGGACCGACCTAGGCTGGTGAATGACATTTTCATTTTTTCCAATAAACTTAACGAAATTCCTTCCAAAAGAACCCAATGATTTACGGCTGTAATTAAGGCAAGACCCTCTAATGTTCCTGCGGATGAAAAATTCGATGAATTATGTAAACTTCAGCGGCAAGCTGGCGGACCTAATGCCAGAACAATGCCACTAAAGAATTCAGCATACTCACTGAACAACATCTTCTGGACAAAACTATTGATAATAACAATGATAATAATAATAAAAATAATAATAATAGTTATGGTGATGATGATAACAGAAAAAGATGTATATGTGTAAGCCGTTTTGTATACAGTAGATAGGAACCAGATTACCAGATGCTTTCTCACTAATATGCAACTTTCCGATACTTATTATCGTTCTGGGCGCTGTAGAGGATGCAAAAAGAACAGAAGTTTAAGGAGTAATTCCATATTTGCAGATTTCCCGAGTTAATCATTTAGCGTGTGGGATAAAATATTTGAAATAACACTCTGAATAGATATTTGGTCTGATGGAAAGACTACAATGGCCACTGATCTCATTGTGGCTAATAGTAAAATACTCCATTTAGCCACACCAATTGATGCCATTGATGCTCTAAATAAATCATATGTGGACACACCAATAAACAATTTATTGAAAACTGATTGAACAAAACCAATGTGCGCTGATTTTAATATGTCCAATAAAAAAATTAAACTTAGTTACGCCAACAAATAATAATGATACTGCAATTAAACTACATGTGAATGGTGTTAAACAAGCAGCAACATTGGGTTTGTACCTGTATGAAATGGGTCATGATAATAAAAATGAAACCAAATTCTAATAGTCAAGATCAAAATATGCAGTTTCCAATTATTTATATTTCACACTATTTAGTGAGAAATTAACGTTTGATGTGGTTGGAACACATGAATTTCATTAAAGATATGGTTGCAAGGGGCCTGCAACACATTTCTACTACAAAGCATATGATACTTCTGGATCCATAAGCGATGCAATTACACAAAACACACACAATAAATAGATAGATGTTACATTTTTTGGAATATTTGGAACATTTACCGGTCATTCCATATCACTCGGTGTAGATAATGACACTCTCAATGCTGAGCTTTATGCGCAATTGATGATAAGAAAAAAATATCTGACTGATATAAAAATTTATATGTGCTTCAAAAAGAGACGTGTTATAAACTTCAATCATACAGATAACTCACCAGACAAAAACGCAATAAATGAAGTTACATCATCATACAAACGCTATCATAAGCAGCTTCAATTGTTACAAAAAGCCTAGGGGTCCAAGAAACTAAATCTGTTATGCAATTTGTCACCGTCTTGTTAATAGTAAGTGGTACTATAGCTGGAAAGGTAACAACGAGTCCCATCCTACTTGGCATTATACTTGGTAGTGGTTTGACATAATTAAAAAACGTACTGAGACATTAAAGATTTCAAGAAGATCGAATTATGTTGATTTGCTTTAACCATCTTTATGAACACACTCACTGATTTAAGGTCTTTTTAAGAGGAGTGTCATTTAATAACGAGAGTTATTTGGACCAATTGAAAACTGTAGATAATATTATCATAGATATGTGTTCAATGGTTGGTGTTTTTGAGTAACAGTACAAGTAGTTTACTTGTGATGAATTATTTATTAAGTATTTTGTTTTAGTCATTCCTAATTAGTTTCAATGACAATTTAAAGTACTCCAACTAATTGGAAAAGATTGTGCAATTTTTCTCAGTTGACCTTTGACTGTTAAACGAGTTAAACCATTTCAGCTGGATTGTCCAGATTGTGCAGTTAAACGGATTAAGCTAGTTATGCATTTTTTTTCAGTAGAACCAATTAAGGCAGATGTACTTCAACCAACCGAGATAGATTGTTGGATTTGTGTATTTTGCTATCTTTGCAGGTTCTACTATCTCACTAGTTAGTAAGACTATCGAAAACCGCTAAAGCCGATAAATTTCATTATCTTTCTCAGCTGGTTGAACTAGTTCAAATGGTCAGATTAGCCTCAATTGTTGCAGAGGAAAAAATGCATAACCAGCTTGATAGGTTGAACTGCACAAACGCCCCAGTCTAGTGGAACTGGTTAAAGTGGTTAAATATTTAAACTAGCGAAAACAATAAGAGTGCACAAATTGCACTATCTATCTCAAATGGTCGATGTAGTTCAAATGCTCAAAGTAGGTTAATCGGTTCAACCACAAAAAATGCATAACTAACTTGATAGGATCAACTGTACCAACTGTACGATCAAGCCTAATTGGATATACTCGTTAAATAGTCAAACTAGCTGAGACAGTTAAACTGCACAAATTGGACATTCTATCTTAATTGGTTAAAGTTGTTCGAATGGCTATACTAGGTTCAATGGTTTAACTGGACAAAATACATTACTGGCTTAAATAGTTGAATTTGTTAAAAGGTCAAACTAGAGATGACAGCCAAACTGCTTGAAGTAGTGCAATGGTCGAACTACCTTCAATTCTTGAAGTGCATAAACGGCAAAATGTAGCCAAATTTATTTAAGAAGTTAAATGATCAAAGAAGCTTAATTATTTAAACCAAGTAAATAGTCCAACCGGCGAAGACAGTTATATGCACAAATCGGCGTTACTGCACAAACTGCAAAATCTAGCTGAAATGGTTTCACTGGTCAAATAGGCAAACTAGGAAAAGCAGTCAAACCAATTGCACAATTTATCTTAAGAGGTGATCTCTGTAAGAGCGGTCCAGGGCATTTCGCATCGGAAAAAAGTTTTCCCTCAAACTTAGCCCGATAAACTATCTTTGGTAACAAGTAAATAAAACTACATTAGTTTCTGGAAATACGTTAGAATAAAATTTTTTAGAGCTCTCAAAAGTCAAAGCTGCAAAAGGCCTTTTTTTTGACCTCTTGCGACATCGAAAATTTCAAAAGTTGAATAGCCCGGTCCTCGTATCACACCACATGCAGCAAAAAATATTTTGTATTCTTAAAGTGTGTGATATATAAGGTGTATAAAAAGCATTTCAATTTTGATATTCGTTTATTCAGAGGCTCTTCATAATTTATTTAAAAACACTCATTGGACAGCTCTCTGAAATTGGTTAAAAGTACTTTCTTTCTTGGTTGATATTGCTCAAGTTCAGACCAGACCATTAAAAAACTGCCGCTAAGATCTTTGAATGAAGAGGGCATATCGCGAGAGCAGAAACCAGGATCAGTACAAGCGACAAATTGTCGATACTTTGAAGGGAGGTAAAGCATTTATAATAGTTGACTGGACAATGAAGTTCATAGCGATGAAGTTCTGGGAAAAGCAAGCAGAATTCTTTGTCAAGAGGGAAATCAATTGGCATGTGAGTAGCGTTGTTGTAAGACAGGAGGAAAGCCTGGAAGTAACCTGATACGTACACCCTTTTAACAGCTGTAAACAAGACTGGTTTTCAGTGCTGTCAGTCCTAGAAAATATCTTTGTCAGCATAAAGTTACGAAATTCAGGCATAAAAAAGGCCTTTCTAAGATCAGATGAAACAGGTTGCTATCACAACAGTAAGCTGGTATCATCTCTACGAGGGCTCGGATATCAAGATTGCCACTTTCAGCAACTTACACAACTTTGAGTTTACACAAGAGGGCCTGTGCGTTTGAAGAGCGTTTAATGTTGGGCCTGGAAAGTTTATTCGGTAAAATTAAAATTGCAATTTTTCCACAGAAAAAAGACGGATCTGGTGGAGGAGATTCCACTTTCCCCACTACTGCTCGACGAACTGCATCAGCAGGAGAAAGCAATGATGGCAACGACGGTAGTTCCTATCAATGCCCTGAACCTGGTTGCGATGAAGATTTTAAGACCCAGGCCGACCTTGACTTCCATATGAACTAGCTAGTTCATCATGTAAGTCCGGTGCCTACGAGCATGACTTAAAGTCTTTATGACAAAGTGAAGAGGTAGTGGGTTCATCACTTTCAGTCATTGTTATTAGAGGGTGAAAGTTCGACTGAACTGAAGCTTCTCATGGGATGGGCTCTTCGTAAGAGAGGTGCAAGTGAACGGCTTTCGCAAAACGTCAGGCAGTTCTTGACACAGAAATTTAATATCGGATGAGACACTGGCAGAAGCCAAACCCAGAGAACGTAGCAAAGGATATGCGAACTGCTTGCACAATAGATGGAGAGAGAATGTTCGATAGAACAGAGTATTTATCCAACATACAGATTCAGGATTTCTTCTCGTTATTGTGCCTTAAACAGCGATCTAAAATACAACAAGAATCGGACGATGCCACCGACGCAGACGACCACTTGATAGAGGCATCCCCGTCTGATTTAGACGAAGAGTGTTTGACAGAGGCGAGGAACTCAGTAATGCATGAGATAGGATTGAAACATCCAATCATGTTTGATATCTATGATGTGTGCTCGTTGGCAAGAGAAGCAAAGTTGCCTAGTCTCAAAGTCAAGATGCTAAGAGACATGTGCAAACATTTTGAGCTCGCATTCAAAATGCAAGATACAAATGCAGCACCTCTTGCAAAAATGGAGGAAATGATGTCGGAGTGCAGTTGTTATGCAATCTAGTTATGACGTCCACCCGTTAATTATGCGAATGCCATATCCTTTTTCACAAGGACTCTTCAAACTTATGAACAGAGACTGTTATGCAGACAGGTGTGACGACCAAATATCATTTTTTCCCTTTCAGCTAGAAATCCGAGCCATCGCTGCTTTATTACGAAGGGAGAAGCAATTCAGGATAATTACATAATGAATTAGGTGACAGTGGTCACGGTGTATTTCAGTGTGTGCTGTTATCGCCGGTTACACTAAATAGAATCCTGTAGTTTGGTTTTGAAATGTTCATACAGGTTTGAATAGCGTAAGCTGTCAGAACTCAAATATGAAATAACAGAAGCCAAATTTTTAAAAAAAAGTTTGCGAGCGCTAATCTAATTATGTTATTCGATACGTTGTTGTTGACGTCTTTCATCACGAGATATTACAATTTGTTAAATTTTGGCCTTTTAAAATGTTTAAGGCATTAATCGGTGTGGTCTTAAAGCTCTGTATACTATATTTTCTACTTAAAATGGTTAAAATCTAAGATTTATTGAGCTACTCATATTAAAAGGTCGGGGTTTGCTCAATGAACTAATTTGCATAATCGGCTGTCACGCTAGCAATACCGCTAAAAGTTTGAAGTCACCTCTGCGAAGAAAATCAATAAGTGCAAGATGTTTTTATATTTTTCTGCAGCCAAACATCTTATTAGCAGAAATCAAGCGGAGTTTTTTATTGGTCTGGCAGTTGACAATTTGTCGCTTGTACTGATCCTGGTTTCTGCTCTCGCGATATGCCCTCTTCATTCAAAGATCTTAGCGGCAGTTTTTTAATGGTCTGGTCTGGACTTGAGCAATATCAACCAAGAAAGAAAGTACTTTTAACCAATTTCAGAAAGCTGTCCAATGAGTGTTTTTAAATAAATTATGAAGAGCCTCTGAATAAACAAATATCAAAATTGAAATGCTTTTTATACACCTTATATATTACACACTTTAACAATACAAAATATTTTTTGCTGCATGTGGTGTGATACGAGGACCGGGCTATTCAACTTTTGAAATTTTTCATGTCGCAAGAGGTCAAAAAAGGGCCTTTTGCAGCTTTGACTTTTGAGAGCTCTAAAAAATTTTATTTTAACGTATTTCCAGAAATTAATGTAGTTTTATTTACTTGTTACCAAAGATAGTTTATCGGGCTAAGTTTGAGGGAAAACTTTTTTCCGATGCGAAATGCCCTGGACCACTCTTACAGAGATCACCTCTTAATTGGTTAAAAAAATTCGATAGTCCATCTAACTTAAACGGGTCAACAAGAGAAATTTCAGAACTAAGTGACTTGATTAAACTGGACAAAACCAATAAGTAGGCTTAATGGTTTGACTGCCTAAATGTCAATCGAGCGATTACAGTTTGACTATTTTAAACTACTTCAACCAGTAAAGATGCATTGTGCTATTTGTGAAGTTGAAATGTTTTTGCTTGTTCCACTACTTAATCATATGAACCAATCCATCTAGTTTGATTATCTTAACTAGCTAAACCAATTAAACCTGAGAAAAACTGCACAAATTGCAAAATCTATCTTAATTGGTGGAAGTGGTTCACACAGTCAAACTAGCTTAAATGGTTTAACTAAAAATGTGTAACTATGATATGTACCTTGTTCGGTTCAACTGTTTTCAACTGAACAAAGTGCATAACCAGCCTAATCCATTCAACTGCACAGTTTGAACAATTTAGCTCAAACACGGTCTAACAGTTGAACTAAGGTCAACTGAGAAAAATTGTACAATCTGTCTTCACAGATTGAAGTTCTTTAGATGGCCAAATTAACGTCAAGCAATAAATGGCAAAAACTGCAGAATCCAGCTGAATTGCTCAAAGTAGTTAAAATGCTCAAACTAGTTTGACTGTTAAAACCGATTAAACTAATTAAGCTCTATAACCCAGTAAGCCTCTTTGACTGTTTCACTATCTGAACTAACTAAGGTAAGTTGTGCAGTTAAACTATTTAAGCTAGGTGTGCATTTTGTCAAGTTAAATATTTTCAGCTACTTTGACCATATTAACGACTTAAACCATTCGATATAGATTGCGCAATTTCTGCAGTTTCACTGCTTTCGTCAGTTTGATTATTTAACCAGGTGAACCAACTAAGCTTGATTAAAGAGTTTGTCCAGTTGAACCTATTAAGTTGTTTATGCATTTTGTCCTTTTGAACAATTTTAGGTAATTTAACCATTCGAACAATTTTAACCAGTGAAAAGAGATTTGGATAGTTTGACTAACTGCTTAAATAGTAAAACCAGCGAAGATAGTTAAATACACAAGTAGTTTAAATGGTCAAACCAGTTTAAGGAGCTTAACCGGACAAAATGCATAGCTAGGTTAAATAGTTCAAACAGTGAAATAATCAAATTATGGAAAACAGTATAGCTGCACAATTTACACAACAGGTTAGACTGGTTCAAATAGTCAATCAAGCTTAAACTGTTCAAGTAGACAAAGTGCATAGTTATGCATTTTGTCCCCTTGAACAATACAAGCTAGTTTGCGCATGTGAACTAGTTCAACCAGTTAAGATAGATTGTGCAATTTGTGCAGGTTAGCTCTTTTTGAAAGTTTTACTATGTGATGAAATAGTAAAACCAGCAAAGATAGCTAAGTACGCAGACTTAACAATTCTATCTCCGTTGGTTGCAGTAGTTCAAATGATCAAACTAGCATAAAAGGTTCAACTGGACAAAATGCATAACTAGGTTAAATAGTTCAAACAGTAAAATAGTCAAACTATCGCAAACAGTGTACCTGCACAGTCTACGGAATCTATGTCAACAGGTTAGACTAGTTCGAATGGTCAATCAAGCTGAAATTATTCGAGTGGACAAAATTCAGAGCTAGCTGAAATGGTTAAACTAGACAAAACACCTAAGTAGTTTAAATGGCTCAACCAGCTTAATTTCAATTGAACTGTACAAATTGCACAATCTATATTGTTGGTGGAAGTAGTTCACATGGTCAAACTATCTTAGATGCTTTAACTGGAGAAAATGCATGAATAGCTTGATAGCATCAACTGTACAAACTGCACAATCTAGCCCCAATGGTTCAACTGTCAAGTAGCTGTGATGGTCAAACTTAGCTTAGAGTAAGGGTTTTATCGAACAAAAAGCATAACCAGCTTAAATAACTTAAGTGGCTAAATAGTCAAACTAGCAGGGAAACAGTTAAACTGAAAAAATTGCAAACGGCGGAAACAGTCAAATGACACAAAATGCAGAAAGTAACTGAGTTGGTTCAATCGGCTCACATGGACAAAATTCACCAACAAGCTAAATTGGTTCAAATGGTGAAAGTGATCAAACAGGCGAAAACAGTGAAAGGAAAAAAAACTGAACAAACTAGCTGAACTGACTTGTTTGCTACTGAATTACGCTCTTTTTAGCTGTGTCGCATCAAACAATTTTTTTGCCTTTTTGCAACTAACCACGCTGATTTTAGCTTTATTTCACTAATGATTTATGTGGCCAAATTACGCTTTTCTCAGCTTTTTCGCACCGAAAACATGTATTTGTTTGTTTGCAGCTAAATTGGGCTGTTCTGGGCTTTATCTCACGAAAAGTAACGCTAAACTATGCTGTTTTTAACTTAATCATAACCATTACTAATTCTTCAATTCTTATTGGTGCCTTCGCAATTTAATTTTTTACTAATCATTCTGTGCAGTTGTAATTGGACAGCGTAATCAAAGAGTTGGCTGTAATCGGACACCTGTAATCAGACAGTTTAAGCAGCCAATCATTCTAGGTCCACTCAGCTAAATCCACCAATCTCCGAATTAACCAAAGAAAATAACAATAACTAAAGAAAAACTAGGCAATTTCAAATGGAGGAATTTTTAACTAAAGACATTGTCTCCAATGAAGATATTTGTTGTAGTTGTATTTGTTTTTTTTCGGAAATTGAAATGGTTATGATTAATTGGTAACAGGATTTCTTGTCGTCCAGTTCTGTCTGTAATCATACTCATGATAAACAAATCGGACTCCCTCTTTGCGGTCGTCCGATTTTGTAAATCACTCCTATGATTACAGACCTAATTGGATTCCACTCGGTCCTATTACCATGATTT
The DNA here is from genome assembly GCF_036669915.1 of Pocillopora verrucosa. Classification (NCBI taxonomy): domain Eukaryota; kingdom Metazoa; phylum Cnidaria; class Anthozoa; order Scleractinia; family Pocilloporidae; genus Pocillopora; species Pocillopora verrucosa. The sequence continues at coordinate 19,859,714 of NC_089325.1, forward strand.
ACGACACCAAAAAGATGTTTCCCTTTGTTTGTCGCTAAATTTACGTTTTTTTCGGTTTATCTCACTGAAGACTAAGTTTTAAGCTTCTACGCAGCTAAATTATATCTCTTAGATTTATCTCACTGAAAAAGTTTTTACCGCCTGTTTGCCGCTGAATTGAGCTGTTTCTAGCTTTATCACAGCCAAAAAAGGCTGTGACAAAGCCTGTTTTCAGCCAATCACCCCAATATCTAGCCCATCCACGGTTTTTTATTTTTCACTGCTAAATCAAGCTGTTTTTAGCTTTCTAGAACGGAAAAGGTGTTTTTTGTTAGTTTGCTCTGAGTTACACTGTCTTCAGATTAAGTGCACTAAAAAAAGAGGTTCTTGCATCTTGCTAGCTAGCCACACTGTATTTAGCTTTATCTTAGTGCAAACAATGGTTTTGTTTTTTTGTGGCTAAACTACGCTGTTTCCAGCTTTTTAACACTGGTAAAAGCTTATCTGCCTGTTTGCAGCGAATAACGCTGATTCTAGTTTTATTTCATTAAAAACGACGTTTTTGCTCTTTTGTCGCTGTTTATGGCTTTTTTTTGCATCGGGAAAATGTTTTCTGCCTGTTGCAGCTAATCACGTTGATTGTAGCTATATCTTACTCAAACGTTTTTACTTTGGTCTCGCTAAATTATCCTGTTTTCAGCTCCATATCACCAGAAACATGTCCTCGTTTGTTTGCAACTAAATTAGGCCATTTTAAGCTTTATCGCGCTTAAAACATTGTTGCACTTGTTTGCCGCTGAATTAAGCTGTTTTTTAGCGTTATCACACCGGAAAAAGTTTTCTGCTTGTTTGCAGCTAGTCACGCTGATTGTCGCTATATCTCAGTGAAAACGACGGTTTTGCTCTTTTCTTGCTAAATTACGCTTTTGTCAGCGTTATCGCACCGAAAAGGTTTTTTTTCTCTGGTTTGTTCAAACGGGCACATAAGCTTTTCCCAGTGTAAAAAAATCTCAAAACAGCGTAGTTTAGCCACAAAAAAGCCAAACCGTTGTTAACATTGAGATAAATGTAAAAACAGCGTGATTGGCTAGCAAGATACCACAACCTCTTTTCAGTGCACTCAAGCTAAAACAGCGTAACTCAAGAGCAAAGAAACAAAAAAACACGTTTTCAGTTCTAGAAGGCTAAAAACCGCTTGATTTAGCTGCGAAAAAGGAAAAACCGTTGTTTGGCTTACATTAGGGTGATTAGCTGAAAACAGGCAGAAATCCTTTTTGGCTGTGATAAAGCGAAAAACAACTCAATTCAGCGGCAAACAAGCGGAAAATGTTTTTGGTGAGATAAATGTGAAAAAGACGTAATTTAGTCGCACGGGAGCTTAAGACTCAGTCTTTAGTAGGATCGAACTGTAAACAGCGTTAATTTAGCGACAAACAAACAAAAACATATTTTCAGTGTCATAAAGCTAAAAACAGCGTAGCTTAGCAATAAAAAAAGAAAAACGGTGCTTTCCATGAGATCAAGCCCAGAACAGCTCAATTAGCTGCAAACAAACAAATACATGTTTTCGGTGCCAAAAAGCTGACCAAAGCAAAACTTGGCCACAAAAGTCACCAAAAAGTTGTATTTAGTGAGATACAGCTAAAATCAGCGTGATGAGCCGCAAACAGGCAAAAAAACACATTTGATGTGACACAACTAAGAAAAGCGTAATTCGGTGGCAAACAAGTCAGTTCGTCCAGTTTTTTTTGCGTATCACTGTTTTTGCTTGTTCGATTGCTTAAACCATTTGACCCAATTTAGGTTGTTGATGGATTTGGTCCATATGAGCCAATTAAACCAACTCAGCTATTTTCTGAGTTTTGTGCTGTCTGATTGTTTCCGCCGTTTGCAATTTTTTAGTTTGACTATTCTGCCACTTAAGCTATTTAAACTGGTTATGCTTTTAATGCGATGAAATCCTAACCCTAAGCTGTATTACCATCTTAGCTACTTGAGAGTTGAGCCATTGAAGCTAGATTGTGCAGTTTGTGTAGTGAAACCGATTAAGATAGTTATGCTTTTTATCTGGTTGAGCCATATCAGCTAGTTTGACCACTTGAACTACTTCAACCAATTAACAAATATTATGCACTCTGTGCAACTGAGATAGATTGTGCAATTTTTCTTAGTTGACCTTAGTTTGACTTTTAAACCGCTTGAATTATTTGAGCGAAATGGTTCAAATTGTTGCAGGTTGTCGGCAAATTTACAAAGTAGAACAATGGAACAATAGATATATTGTTTTCGATTCCCCAGGGACTGACATCATCATTTGATGACAATTATATGCAATTATGTGGTTGATTATATATGCTGACGAACGCCTTTGAAAATAACTTTCGGCGGTAGTTTTTCTCCGTTGGCTTTAACTGCAAGGACAACTGTGAAACTCTGCTTGTCTTCACCGCACGACAAGATCGGCACTGTTCGGTTGCCCGTGAATTCGAGGGTTCTTGTGGCTGGCAGCTCAAATCGCGTGGGAGTTTCGTCCATGTCTAAGATGTGGCTCAACTGGTAGTTATGACGTCTCTGGGCCCTCAACACAAACCGATGGAATTCGATGATCTTCTCCTTCATGTTTGCTGGTAGACGCTGCGCCAAAGTTGTTTTTGCTCTCATAGATACAGTGTGGCGACGTTTATAGTTGTTGTACCACCCTATAGATGCCTTGAACTCCGGATTGGAGCTGAATTCCTTCGCCCTTAACCGGAGCATTCCGCTATTAACTGCAAGACCTGCAAAAATAGAACAGTACAGTGTTAAAGGACAAGGTATTTTACGTACACGTGTTGCATGTTAACATTAATCTTCTAGGGACTTTGAAAACGCTATTGTTTTCTAAGTGAAGATAGTGAAAAAGCCCAAGGTTGAGGTTGCGCCTTATAACCAGGTATATAGGCGAAATTTTCGGTTTGACAACTTGAATGAAACGAGTTCAAAAATTCAGGGTGCGTCTTGTAACCGCGTGTGCCTCATAACCGAGAAAATACGGTATGTCTAAGAGGGATTTTGTCATCCATGTGGGAGTCTTTTTCAGACAAGGCGCATGTGCAGAAAATGTAAGTATGATTTAAAAGAACTTATTCGTAAAAAACCGTACGTTTTTCAATTGAAGGAAAATTTTAGTCGTGAGAGAATTTTCAACCCTAAAGGTCAATAAAAAACCTTAAAGCGCAGTAAAAAAATTTGTTCTAATCCATATGAGTTTTTTTTCCATTTAAGCACATGAACAATTAATTCTCACACAAAAAATAAACTTTCAACAGGTTTATTACAAAAACTTTATTATTGCCAAAGATGTTTATTATTACAAGAAGTTTATTACAAAAAGCAAGGGCGAAAGAAAAAACCTAACCAAAATTTACAAACAGCAAGGAAAAAGGCAAGGGTGAAAGAAAAAAACCTAAGCGAAATCTACAAGAAGCAAAGAAAAAGGCAAGGGCGAAAGAAAAACCCGAAGCAAAATTTACAACGAGCAACGAAGAAAAAAAAACCTAAGCAACGGCCAGTAAATTTTCTAAGACAAACCGAAACTTTTGAATGGCGTCACGTTTGTTATGGGCCAAGAATCTCGAGACTCTACGATTCTCATCCTGATGATTCGTGACCTGATACATTCTACTATAAGCTTGTATCAACATAACGTTCTCCAGCATTCTTTCATGGATAAATTTGAGGAAAAAAGTGTTTCTTTCTGCGGGGATTCTTTCATTCCACGCGTAGTGGAGATAGGTATTGTGGCGATGGGCTGCCACCCAATTGAACTACCTCCTTTCTAGTGGTGGGACTCTTTCAGGCTTGTTAGCCAAGTCTACCAAGACTGTCATCGGGGATTCTCCTCTGCAGAATGGACAAGGAGGCCGTAAGTGCCTTTGCTGCTGCGACTGGTACCAGTCCATCAAACGGGAGGTGTGAATCACCTGCTGGCAGCAGGGCGCTTCTTCCTCATAGGCAATTACACAAATAGTGCGGGCTCGATCTTCGGTTCCTGAAAGAAATAAAGTGAGACTTAGGTCTTTCCATACTTCACTAATTGAAAATTATGAAAACAGAAAAAGATTCGAGTGCGACATGAACTTACCGTGAGGTGCTTGCGCTCCAATCATTTTGCATATATACATATCAGTATTTCCAAAAAGTCAGGGAAGAACGTTGCAACATCAACGAAATGTGATTGAATCCTTCGTCCACGAAATGTTCTTTTACATTCAGTCGAAATCCAAAAGGGCCTTTTTCTTGAGCTTTTGTGAATATCACACTCTGTGTGTGGAAACGTCTGTTAGGTCCCAAAGGCCTTTTTCTTGAGCGTTTTGAGAATATCACTCCGGGTGTGGATGGGTGAATGTGTATGTGTGTGAGCGTCTGTTTGGTCCCAAAGGGTCTTTTCTGCTTGAGCGTCAGTCACATTCGGGCTCTTCGCCTGATCAAAGGTCCATGCTGTTAGAAGGTAAGTTTCTTTGAAAACACTTTACAATGAAGGAAAGAACAACGCTGCTTAATCAATACAGCCTCTTTTGCTCAATTACAGAAAAGGTCCATACTATTCAAAGGTAAGTTTCTTTGAATAAACTTCACGGTGAAGGAACGAACAACTCTGCGTAATCGATACAGCGTTTTTCGCTCAATTAAAGAAAGATTGCTCAGTTAAGGAAAGAGTCCATGCTATTCAAAGGTAAGTTAATGAAGAAACGAACAGCGCATTACAGTATACAAACTAAGAAATATTTGAAATTATAATAACACAACTTGTTTTTTGATCTGAAAGTTCACCAGCACCATTCATTTTCACAATTCTTCTCTTCAACATAACAACCAGTTGTAATGGAGGAAGGAACGAAAAACTCTTTGCTTAATCAATACAGCCTCTTTTACTCAATTAAAGAAAGAGTCCATGCTATTCAAAGGTAACAATATTGCCTCTGGTTAAGAATATATTACTCAATTAAGGAAAAGGTCCATGCTATTCAAAGGTAAGTTTTATTTTGATAAGCAAAAAAACAAAAAAGCTGTAGGAAGCGTCGGTCACGTTCGGACTCTTTGCTTAATCAAAGTTCCATGCTATTCAAAGGTAACAATATTGCCTCTTTTACTTGATTAAGGAAAAGGTCCATGCTATTCAAAGGTAAGTTTTATTTTGATAAAGAAACGAACAAGAAAGCTGTATGAAGCGTCAGTCACGTTTGGACTCTTTGCTAAATATTTTGTTGTGCATAATATGATTGTTGATTAAATATCTGAGTGAGTGTGAGTGCATTTATGCGTGTGTATGTAAACCCCTCGCAACCATTTTTCCAAGTGAAAACATTTTCGCAATCCTATCCATACATGCCCTATCTTGCTTAAACTTGCCCATCTAATACAAAAGAAACCCTCCATTCCCCCGAGTATTCACCTTTGATCTCCACAGAGAACATTACATTCTAAACACCCGACTTATTTTGAACACGCGTGTTAGAGAACATCATCAAAAAGAAAATTTGTGGAAGAGTTGAGTGATGAAGAGTTATTAAAGGTTTTAGAAGACATTGAGTTGAAAATGGTTAATGAGATGAGTGATGAGGAATTGTTGAAGGCTGTGAAACGTATCAAATCACCACTCTTTGAATTCAAGTTCAGACCGTGGGGCCGTGAAAACGTTGGAAGAAAAATGTGGTGGCGAAACAACGGTTTACAGCACGCTTGAAAGAATTACGCCAACCTTCACCAGATGATAATGTTGGCGTTTCAATCACTCATGCATTAGAACGTGCAATAGCTCAGCAAATCCAAAACCAACCAGATACGCAGCCACATCACACACTTCATTTTAACGTGCAGGCCGAAGGCTACATGTACCTATTTCAATCTACTACATCCAACAAGGCAGTAAATGAATGCAAACGTATTTGCAAAGTTTAGCAAATAAACTAAACTCTGGAGAAAAGTTTAACACGAACACCAATTTTGAAACCGAACTGACTTTGGTCTGTACCCCACCCTCCGGTAGTGGCAGAGGAAAAGAAAGATTCGTAGGAAGAAGAAACATGGAAGCGTTTTTGAAAGCTAAACATAGTGCCATACAAATCAAGAATACAGACGAATTATGCTGCGCGCAAGCAATCGTCACAATGAAAGCATGTTTGCATAAAGGTGAGAATGTGGATGGAAGACACCTGTATGAAAATTTGCGTGATAGTTATCCTGTGCAAGGTGTTCAAGCCAAAGAACTCCATCGTTTAGCTGGTGTTCCCGAAGGACCGTGTGCATTACAAGAATTGGGAACGTTTCAGAAAGCTTTGAGTCCCAAGTACCAGATTGTTGTCTTAACTGTAGATAAACCACACATGAACACTTACAAAGGACAAGAAAATTCTACACGTTCAAGTCGATCAGCATTATCATGGCATGAAAAAGGATTTGATCATGACGACTTGGCACGTCATCCCTGTCAAGGTCGAAAATGTACTGCCTAACATCGAAAAGATTGTCCCGATTATGCATGCCACAAATCACCAGAACTCAGGTGTGATAAATGTCATCGTGACTTCTTCATTCAACCTGCCAAAGAAGAGGAATGACCTCGACACTGTAAAGAAGAACGAAATGCTCGCATCAAACAATTACAGCGACAAGGCATCCCTATGTCAGCGATGGCCCCTGATGAATTAGATTTCAAAGATCCACCCATCTTTGTCTATGCTGATTACGAAGCGATGCATTCAGCTGATGGTGAACATCGACATATTATGGTATGTTGCGAAACCGATCAGGAGGACCATACACATGTATTTTATGGCGAACATTGTTCTCAAGACTTCCTTGCATTTCTAGATCAATTGTCTATCAATGAAGACGAATTCGAACCACCTGTCATTGTCATGTTTCACAACCTGCAAGGTTATGACAGTATGTTTATCCTACAAGAACTGTACAATCAACATCGTCTGGTGGAAAATCAAGTCTGTGTCGGCATCAAAGTCCGTCACGACTGGCCCTATCACCTTCAAGGACTCCTTTTGCTTCATTTCCTAAAGCTTTTGAATAAGTAGACCTCAAAAAATAATTTTTTCCACATCTGTTTAACACACCCGAGAACCAATCTTATGTCGGACCGATCCCACCGAGCAACACTTACGATCCTGACTGTATGAATCATGACGAACGCCAAGAATTTCTAGGTTGGTATCAAGACCAGTTGCGATGAAGAGTACTGCATTTCTGATGTCAAATTATTCAAAGCGGGTTGCCAAAAATTTCGAGAAGAATTTTCTCAAGAGGCGCAATTTGATCCTATGGAGCAATGTATCACGATTGCAAGTGCCTGTGATTTGTATTGGCAAAGACATCATCTGAGTGCTGATTGTATTGCTACGGAACCAGCAGGTGGATGGTGTGGTACTCGTAATAATTAATTGTCGAAAGCTCTCAAATAGTTAAAATGGGAGAAACATACACTTGAGAAGAAGAATGCGACAGTGGTTTACCCACCAGAAGGGAAGATCTCGTGACACATGCAGAAAATTGCGGGGAACACACGATCGTGACACCCACGCGCGTGTGTGTTTTGTGGATGGTTTCGACCCTGTGACCTAGACCGTATACGAATTTCTTGGCTGTGTATGGCATGGTTGTCCTTGCTGCCGTCTAAACTGCAGATTAGTTCCTAAAGTGCATGTAGACCATTCCATGGAAAAAGTGTATGACGTGACCTGTGCCAAAACCACTTTGTTATACTCGATGGGTTTCACCGAGGTGGAAATGTGGGAATGTTTTTGGGATAACCTCTCCAAACACAACCCGTGATTGATACAGTTTTTTTCACACCTTGGAAATTGTAGAACCCCTACATCTGCCCCATGCATTTTACGGTGGAAGGACCGGCGCTACATGTTTGTACCAGAAGACCAATGAAGCCCAAGGAGAAAAAGTTCATTAAATCGATGTCACTTCTGAATATCCGTGGGTGAACAAATACAGAACTTATGCCGTGGGACATCCACAGATTTTAACAAGTCCTCAGACCACTGATCTATCAGATTATTATGGCATCGCCAAAGTGGATATTGTACCACCAATAAACATGTCGTGGAATCAGTCACAGCGCCTCACGAATTGTTTGAATATTTATACAATTCATTGGTGGTCATTCATGCGATTCGCATCTTTTCAGAAGATGTCTTCGAAGTGGTGTTTAGCTACGTGGACGAAGACGCTTCGAAAGGTAAGTAAACCAATATTTTCATCGCCGCCTTTACGACCACTCAAGCCCGCTTGAAATTATACCGTTATCTAGATCCCTTGCGAGATCACGTCCTCTACTATGACATAGATTCTGTCATCTTCTCATGCAAACCTGGCCAAACCACGATCACATTAGGCGATTATCTTGGTGATATGACCAGTGAATTGAACGAGGATGATTACATAACTGACTTTGTATCGGGTAGTGCCAAAAATTACGGATATCTCACCAAACAAGGCAAGTCTTGCTGTAAAGTACGTCGATTTACTCTGAATTATCATGGAAGTCGGTACCTGAATTACGAAGCTATGAAACAAAACGTCTTGGAGGAAATCACAGATCCTTTGGATGAAGAATGAAGAACCGTACCTGTGACCAACCCTTATTTCTTTGCTCGTTTCTTCATGCACACTGGTATTTTAGGGGTTCCAGGAGTGGGAATTTCCTTCTTGGGTGTCTTGAGGGGCGCAATGTCATCTTGCAGTTTCTTCTTCTGTTTCTTTGCCTTGCGTTTGAGTAAATTTTCCACAATTTCTTCTGTCATGGCACTTTCTTCAGACTCTACATCTGCCAAATCGGCCGTGGGTTCACTTGGACTATCTCTTAATCGTTTCGTCAATTATCTACGTTCTTATAACAATTCTCTACTCTGTTGATTCGCTATAGCATCCGGCAACTTTGGATTGTTTACAATAATATGCTCCTTAGCAGCAACACGACCTGCTTTGTTTAGTAAGGCACTGTCCGTAATTTGTCCTTTGTAATATTGAACGAGTTGTTGAAATTCTTCGGGCTTCACCATGAGGTATTCTTCAGCCATCTACGACGTCGCGTGGTTCTTGATAATAGTTTTCCAATTATACTTCGTACGCCCTTCTCCAGTACTCGATTTTATGTTTACTCTCACACAGCTGGCTTTTGCAAATAATAAATTCTATTTAAGTTAGATACATATGTGGACGACACAATATACTGGTGCATAATGATTTTGTTGTATAAGGATTATATACGTTTCAGTACACCTCTCCTTCTTATCCAAGTGTGTACTGAAAATTAAACGTTCGTAACACAAAGTGTAAGGTTAATTGTACAAGTGATTTAACATACCAAGAAAGAAGCTCTGGACTGGACATATTTGGTATGATATAATCTTTTATAGCCAAAGAAGTTACTTATGACAATGTATTTGGCAAATTGCATTGTATGACATGTCAAATATAAGGTGGTATAATGAGGCAGTATACACTAAGTATATGGAACGATATACCGATATATAACGCTTTAGATGGTTAAGGATATACTTGACATACTTGTCCTTATCCTTGCGTGTAATTAAAATTATACTTGACCATACACAACGTGAAAGGTTTGTTGTACAAGTAATTTCACAAATTTAGAAAGAAGCTCTGAACAGGATACATTTGGTATGACATAAGATCTTAAAACTCCTAGACATTACTTTGGGCAGTATATATTTCAAACTGGCTATAATCTCCATCATTGACTGTTTTTTCTTCTGTGTATGTGATGGTTACACATTCCAGTAACTCATGCAAATTATGGCTGTTTGGTCACTTGTTTCATTCTGTCCACTTCATCCATTTCAGCCATTTGGATTATCTTTGTTGGTTAGGTCATTGGTTTATTTAGACCATTTAGGTACTTTGTATCGGCTAGGCTATTTGTGCTATTCATGCTGGTTGGAATATTTGAGCCAAAAAGGTCATTTGTTACTTCAAATAGGTCATTTGGACTACTGGATGCTAATTTACATCACTTGACTCCCTTTTACCTGTTTGATCATTTGTGCCAAATGGCTCCATTATGTTGATTGGGTCATTTGCTCCAGTTTATCTTTTAAGCAGATGTATCATTTACGTCTGCCACAGTTTGAGGCATTTTACAAGTGGGTACAATTAAACTGTTTGAGAACATCCACGATTGCATGGATATTGATGGTTAGGTACTTTTATGATTGCCTTATTTGTCTGATCACATGCACCAGAAGACAAAAATGAGTGAATACCTTGCGATAACCAAAAATATGTATTATTGTCCTTAATACCTTGACATGCGTCTAACAATAAACAACCAACGACAATGAGTTAATACAAATTGTTGGGCTATAACCAAAGCATACAGTATGATAAGGTAATTTTAGGACGAGAAAGTCAGATGTATTCATACTTCTTTCATTAAACAACCTCGATGGACCCCTTAAATTTAAGGACCTGTAATCTGAAAATGTGCAATTGGACATTGGACGATAGAAGGGGTATCCTACACTCGCTGACTTGTCAGACCTACAAAGTGAAAACTTAAGATTTCAACCCTTTGAGCCCAATAGTGTACACCTACTGATAATGGACTGATATTTTGAAGAGAAAGTCGAAGCTAACCACTCAATGGGCTTAAATTATACTGAAACAGTCAATCATCGAGGAGCAAGGTCTTACTCTATATGTATGTGCAAAGTTTAAGACCAGGGTATCGAATGAGAAGTTCCCAAAAATAGAAAAGAATATCTTTAAGCAGGCAATTTAACATCAAATGGAACAGCTACAATGACTTTTTCGTTACCATTTGGAGTTTTAAGATCATAGCACAGATCAGCCACAACACAAATGCTTTCAATCCTTGACACTGGCATGAGTGCTCCCACACATTCAACTTTGAATGATGGCAAACATACTTAAATGGGCAAACCACAATAAAACCCTGAGTGTGGGTGGACTTTATGCCAATGAACACAAGCCAGCAGGTATGGGAAGTCTATAGTTTCACCACTTGGGGATCAAATAGTAACAGTGTGCTGAAAGAAATACTGTATGATTCCTGTGTATAAAGAAGTAAATATTTTATTCTACATTCTAAATAAGATTGTTCTTACTCGTTACACTCCAAAAAAAGGTCCTTGAAGATGATTACTTAAAGCCCTCACCACCATTACTTGGCTCTGCATTTTTGCATCCTATCATGCCATTTTTTTCCAGCTATGCAAGTTTCAATTGCCTTTATCATATATCAACAAAAAGCTAATATATAGACTGAATCCTAATAAGGCAGAACCCAGAAGCCTATGCCGACTTTTTCCGCGCCATTTCGAAAAAAACTACCCACTCTTATAATGTAACACAGAAGGAGTGGTCTGGCCCCAAAGTTTTGATAAGATGCGAATTGGTATTTTGCGACTGGGCAACAAGTAATGGTCAGCAAACAGAGGTACCATGCTTAAAAAACAGGCTTTGCTTTGCATTTGCTTTGGTAAAATAAGACTTTTCTATTTCTGCTTATGTGGGCGCTGGCCTTGCTGGTTTTGTGGTGGGACTTTCAGTAAAGACTTCCAAGTAGTTCTCTGGAACCTGAAGTCTCTCATTAGGATTCTCTATCATTTCATCAAGGTCAGTTTTTTTCACTTAGTTATTTCAATTTACTAACTTTTATAGGTAGCTGCCTAAATTGCATATGAAGCAAATTTTTGTTTTCCTTTTCTGACTGGTAGTTAAATTTAAGGTTTGAAATTGTTGGTCTCAGTTCCTAGTGACTCAGTGACCATTTTTTTTAATTCATGATGTGTAATACTTGCATTGTCGTACATTACAAATTGAAAATACTAAATTACCTAGAACACTGAGAAATAGTACAAATGAAGAGCCAGGAGGCTAATTAGCTGCTAAGTTTTCAAGTCAGCTTCCAGTTCACCTAAGTAGCTTAAATTAAACAAATGAGGGAGAAAAGAAATTTACTTAAAGAAAATAGTAATCATGATAATGATAATGATGATAATACTAAGGTAGATATTAAGGCAAATGTTCAGAGTATTGCCTAGAGAAATTGAAGATTTTAAATTATAATGAGTTTAGAAGGATTTTGGGATCGTGTGTACTATAGGTGGACTCAGTCGACATATCGGTCGACAGTCGACCGACATACATCGGTCGACTATCGGTCGACTATCGGTCGACTATCGACCGACTATCGACCGACTATCGGTCGATAGTCGACCGATAGTCGGTCGACAGTCGACCGATAAATGTGTCGACCGATATAGTCTTAAACCATCGATACTCGACCGATACATGACCGATACTTGACCGATACATGACCGATACTTGACCGATACATGACCGATACTTGACCGATACTTGACCGATACTTGACCGATACTTGACCGATACATAACCGATACTTGACCGATACATGACCGATACTTGACCGATACTTGACCGATACTTGACCGATACTTGACTGATTCACGACCGATACTTGACCGATACTTGACCGATACTTGACCGATACTTGACCGATACATAACCGATACTTGACCGATACACGACCGACACTTGACCGATACTTGACCGACACTTGACCGATACTTGACCGATTCACGACCGATACTTGACCGATACTTGACCGATACATGACCGATACTTGACCGACATTTGACCGATACTTGACCGACACTTGACCGATACTTGACCGATTCACGACCGATACTTGACCGATACTTGACCGACACGACCGATACATGACCGATACTTCACCGGTACTTCACCGATACTTGACCGACACTTCACCGATACTTGACCGACACTTAACCGATACTTCACTGATACTTGGCCGATAATTCATTGCCCCCCGGGGAGGAGGGTTAATTCCACGATAAAAGATATAAAACTCTAATAAGTAATATGATTACCACGTAATTTAGATGTAAATTGCATGTCTGGAATCCAGTTTTAAATTTCTCTTGTGCCGGCCATGGTGCGTGTCGTCTCCGGCAGCGAATCCCAAGTCCTTACAGCGGCGAAGTAACGAAGAGACCTTAGACCATGTTTTGTACATGTTACTTTAGGTATCAAAGCATATTTGTGCCCCTTTCATTAAGATGCGTTTTCTTTACTTGAAATGAATTAGCTGTAGTGGTGGGTGTCTTCTTTTGAAAACATCTGTCCATCGTAATTAACATATCTTGGATGAGACGACCTTTTAATGTGTTATTTAAACCAATCAAATTGAGCATTCTTTCTTAATGAAGGGTCTTTGCTATAAATACATGTCATACCTAAGTGCATGGTCCTTTACCCTCTCTAGTTTTCCAAGTATATTCAACCTATTGACTTTGCCTGTTACTTTTCCGGAGATAGATGTGGTGTGAGAATTAAGGATCTGTGTTCACTTACCGTAGATCAAAATTATGAGATCCACAACGCACGATGTTTATGCGTTGGAGACTTACTACACCCTTTTCAAAGGTTAGGTTATATTTGGTTTTATTATCTGTGCTTTGGAAGCTTATTTCATTGGACAATGAATGGCATTTTAACTTTTTTTTCCGCCGCCGCTGTCATTATTCTTTAAAAAAAAAGTGTCACCGTCTGTCGATAAAGAGCACAAAATTCGACTATTTAAAGGGTTAAAAACCTCCAGTTTGAGACATAACGACAAACGGGACGTCGGTAGAGTGAACTCGCAATACTTCCAGCCGCACTCATAAAGTTTTGATTTCTATTTCATTCTATATCAAGCGCGTGTTTTTAGTAAACGTCAAAACAATTCTAACCCTGTTTGTTCCCATTGCACCGCGAGTAAGGAAATTTCACTTTCCGATGATGTAGTCTTCAACGCTGGTGTACTAAATGGTGGTGACGGTTGAAAATATAGATCGTATTAGGTTCCGTAGCTTTGTAAATCCACTTTATAGGGATACAACTGTTTCGAGATATTTGTCCGACAAAAGCTTAAAAGCGTATGCGACAATACCAAATGGCTTTATGGGTTAAAGTAATTTACCACTGCTTGGTCGAAGTTCTCGTTGCTTCAACGCAATAGAGAGAGATAGCATGAGCACGCATGTTCATGGATTCTCCTTCCTTCCGGCTTAGACTGTGAGCTTCGATCAAACAAAAGCAAATAACCGTTGCCCATACAACCTGTTGGTATTGTAGCGCACGGTTTTACGCTCTTGTACGACAACCTTTCTTGAAATGGCTGTTTACACTCTCTCCTCCGCAGCGGCCTATTTGTGTCACAAGAAGGCTGGGAATAGAGAAAAGAAAGCGCGCTCACATTTCTTTGGAGGGGGGACTGGTGGAATAAAGGGGGGACATAAACGGTTACTCCGCGTTCGAGAGGTTTAAACACGAATTATAGGTGCACCAACAATTATAGGTGCTGCACGATTTGTGCGTCACAATAAACACGGCGACGAAGATCGCACCGAGAGCCTGGAAAAATAAATGATTTATGGAGCAAAACAATGGCTGTGTGCAAGTATTTTAAAAAACATTGGTTAATTTCCTTACTGTCCTCCGTAATACAAGATGTATACTGGTAACTGCAGTTTGTCATCCAAAAAAAAAATTTCATTCCAAAACTCAAATGGAAAATGGTTTTCGATCGCATGCATTTTAGCGAAAGCTTATTGACTTTCTTTCCTTTGATTTGTAAAAAGGCAAGATTTTTCGAGTGGTAAAACTGAGCTCTCCAATTTGAGTGGATGGAGAGGGAACTACTCACGCGCCAAGAGAGTAGCGCGGTTAAAGTTTTGTTTCAATTTTTTTTCCTTCCAAAGATGCGCCGGGGTTTTCCCCGAAAACTTTCCTCTGTAGGAAAAATGAGGGGGAAAAAAATGCTTGCAGCTCGAAAATTCCCCTCAGTCCCCTCCCCCATTTAACTTTCTAATTTCCGTCCATTAAAAATAATGAGGATCATGGAGATTAAGATAATAATTGCTTTACATTGCTACACATCTTTCAATCATTAACTTTATTTCAGGATAATCATTTGTTATGGTTTTGTACAATATAAAAGTGGATGTGTAATTAATAACTATCAACAGTTCACTATCAGCTACGAAGTTCGTTCCAAAAGCAGTAATTTTTGGTTACTCGTTTTCGTTTTCAAAAAAGGTGCACCAACCTTATTTCATAGCATTCTATTATCATTATGGTCTAAATTTAAAGCCTAAAGAACAGTAACAACAACCAAAATTCCTTCAAAACTTAGTGATCTAAAACATTTTCTTGGCACACATTAAAAGGGCCTTTTTCTTTAAATCCTAACAACAATTTCTTTTAGCCAAAATTTTACTCTGTTAACACATTGCTAAGTATAAACTGTCCGTGGAGATGAAAATATTATAAAAAAACAAAAACACAGAATCTTATTTAACCTATAACCCAAAAAGTAACAGCGTCGAAGAATTCAAGCGAGTTACACCTAATAACAACAAACGTTCTAGGGGTCATAGCCGGAAAGAAAAAAAAAACAAAACTGAGACTAATAGAAAAAAAAAATCTATAGTGGTAAATAATCAATAAAATCACCGTATTTACTCGTTTGAGCCCCACCCAGAATGAGTGCCGCATCTAAAATTGCCGGCGGCACTTATTTGAGGAAACTAATTACATTGGAACATAACCATAGTATAATCTTTTTCAGTTTGAAAAGGCTATGGTTATAATTTCCTTTATAGCTATCTCTTTTTTTTTTTTCTTTTCTTTTTTTTTTTTTTTCAGAAATATGATGGTTGTTGAATAAGCTCCGCTCTCTAATGAGCGTCCCGCACCGAAAAAAAAAAAGAATAAACGTGGCGCTTCATAGAGTAAATACGGTAAGATAATGGATAATGGATAATGGATAATGTATGAACTAGTTTAATTAATTTCTTTAATAATTTTCCCATATAATCCTTTGGGTAGAACGGGAGCAGCCTTTGCTCGGTTATTAACCTACTTGATTGGGCGCGATAATCACTGAGCGCTTCCCTACATTTCGATTGAATTAATTTCATCGACACCTTACCCGTCTTTTCCTTAACTAATTGGACCACTCTCTCGTACTTTTCTTTGTCGATGATTCTGAGTTCGCAGATGCCTATAAAGTCCCTGAGGGTGTTCCGTGGGACACCAGAAAGTCGCATGGCCTCTGCAAGGGAGCACTGGTTCTCTTTCATTGTTTCGAGAACGCTTAAATACCTGTCATGAATTCCTTGTAAATTGGATCCTTGGACCGTTCCTAGAATATTAGAAAGAAAAATGTCCTTATTCAGAATTTATTACCATTCGTTTCCCCAATTTATGAAATATTGAAACTTTACCTATTCTAAAGGATAAGTTTGGCAGATATTTGTCAAATTATCATGTACATTTTCTTCTAGAATTAGCAGCCGTGGTCGTATACTTACTCTTTTACAATCCGGCGGTATAGCGCGATAGTGAGTCAGAAAGTCCAAAGTGTTACTGAACCTTATCACATTTCACATACAGTTTCTCGTATTTTTTTATTTGGGCAGTTCAGAAAAATCGTCCGGCAATAGTTCGTGGAGAATTTTCAGATAATTTGCAAGAGACGTATTAACTTTATCGTCCCCATCGCCTACGTCACTTTTCTGCAAGATTTTTTGTGATCTTAACGATAGTATAGTTAAGGATGCAATGTGTTCAGTCAAATTTCTAACAAACCTCGGGAATTTTTTGAGCACTTGTCTTTTTTTGGCTCCTTTGGCTTTGGCTCCTCCTCTTCGGTTTCGCACAATTCGTCCTCAATGTCTCCGTCTTGAAAAGTCGCCCCTACAAAGCCAAAACATATACTAATTTAACTGCAATCGTATCCCTGGACCGACTTAAGCTTCATACAACAATAGATTTATACAACGCCACGCCTCAAATAATCCCCAACCCTTATCATTTCCAAAATATCGATTGTAAATAGTTACTACACGATTGGAAACGATCCTCCGAAAAAATTGTATTAAGAACGGTGGAGTTTTTACACGGAGGAGAACGATCGGAAATTGTGTTGAAATCGTGGGGAGCTCCCTATGTTGTTCATTATACAGTGCAGGTATAAAGGTTGAGTGGGTGTGGTTTTAAATTTATTAACACGTGTAGCAGGGTAAGATAAAATTCTCGAATACTTGGTCATTTATATTTGTCCGTGTGTGTTTTAAAGATTGAGGTACCTATCAATGTTCGCCATTCTTTTTCAATGAGATGCAAATAAGTGGGCGAATTATTAATGCACGTCATTCTTCACTCAATGTCGACTCAATGTCCTCGACATGAGAAAAAATTTCATTAAGATTAGCCTGAAGAACATAGGTAATTTCTGTGCGTTTCTCTCTCCTACAATCGCGGTGATTCCCGTTTGAGTCCACAAAATTGGCAAAAAACGATGGAAACATACATTTGTGATAATTGTTTTTTCGTACCTTCTAGCTCCTCAATGCGTTTTTGCATTGTCGCTATGGTAGCTTGATACTCGGCCTCCATCTTTTTGTATAGTTCGTCGGATCGCCGAATCCGTTCTCGGGCAGCTTCGAGGTCACTTTTCATGTCTTTAAACTTTTTGGTCGAGCTTGTCTTCTCTCCCTTCCCGCGGGCGGCTTTACTGGTTTCCTCTACTCTGTAAACAAATGAAACAAACTAGTTAACTCACAAATGCCGGTTTGAACGGATATCCCATGCAACGGATTAGTTTTGTTTCATGTTTTTTTGTTTGTTTGTGATCTATTTTCGATGTATATATTCTTTAGACTGTTATAATCTAAAATAAACTTGACGCTAAATCATCATCATCATAAGGTGGCTTGCTTCAAAATATTTGTTTTGATTGTTTCACCTTGAATTAGCGAATAAACATTATGCCTTACCATTCGTCCAGATCACCGGGTTCCGCATTTCGTTTACTTGTACTCGGCGTCTTGTCCACACTCTTCTTCTTGGGAGTTTCACTGTCCATGACTCCACGTACTAGACTAGAATCTTGACATTGGCATCGCGTAATAGAGTCGCCGCAAAAGCCGCATCTGTTTGGGCAATTGATGAGTGTATGCCCATCTGCCAAACCACATAACCTACACTTCTTCTTTCGCGACTCAGCCATAACGAAAGAGAGTTCTGGTACCAAATAATATTACCACCGTGCTTGAAGAGAGATATATACTTGCCTTAAGTCACCCTTGGAGATCATCCTGTAACGTCACTGAAAGCGACAATTTCCAGAGTACTATTGCCTTTGTCAGAAATTTTTTCAGATTGTTGCTTACATTAGTTTTTATTTTGCCATACCGATTATGAAAAAATAAAATGACCAAATGACAAAAAGAACTAAAAATGCTTCACAAAGAGAATGGCCGACTTGCAGCCTCCAGTGTGCTGCTCAAATACGTCCAGTGGAAGTAGCTCTTTATTGGTTAAAATTGATTACAGACCAGCTTAAAGTGAACTTTTTCGGAGGCATAAGTTGTGGTAGTCCTATTGAAGTATGCCGACTCTTGATCGAAAAAGTAAGATTTCCGGTTTTCAAGCGGTCAGCGACCTGAAAACGCACGGCAGTTTCTTTTGATCTTTGGTGATCCTGCGCGTGGGTGTTTTGCTCTTCACGACCTTATCAATGAACTGTGAGCATCAAGGGGCGGACCATTTCACTTTTGATTAAGGAAGGGTGTGATTGAGTGATTTGTTCTAGGAATTTTTTTTCACACCCTTTTATGCGCAAGGAGTTTTTTTCAGTTAGGGCTTGTGCATGTATGACATTTTTTCCTCCTTTGTGTAACAGTCTTTTAAAAAAAGTTGAAGCGAAACAATTTTTATCGAAAAGAACATTCTATAACCTTTACATTGATATCTAATTTGTAGTGGTTGGATTTGCCAAAAAGATTATTTTCTATATACGAAACCATGTGGTGCTATCTGTATGTGACTCTTCGAGGCACACACTTATTCAAAATTTACGGGAGTACCCCCTCCCCCGAAACGGGACAGTTCCTGTGACCTTAGTGCAACATTGGTGCAGTTTGGTATTTTTTTCAATTTTAGACTCAGAAGCATATACAGTAAAAACCCGCTTATAGGAACCTAATTTTTTCCAAGCAAGGCTAAGAAGGTTATTATAAAAGATGGTGCTTAACTGGAAAATTTGGCTACTCAGGTTCTTGTTTTCAAATAGACTGCGAGCAGTCTCTTGTGCTGTGAAATCCCACTGGAATGAACGGGGAAAAAGCGGACGTGATCGACGAGCGATGAGGGGCGAAGTTGTGATCTGCGAGCAGCAGGGGCGCCAGTCACAGCGAAAAGAGATCGCAGCTTGGCTGCTCACCGCTCGTCGATCGTGCCCACTGCTCGCAGTCTAGTTTTCAAAATAAATGAGTTGTTTGTCATTGGAGGGCGTGGCCTATTTTTGGTATTGTATGCATAATATGTTAAAAATCCAAGCATATATTTACCAAGTTTACAAAGCTATCCAAGATAAACAGAACAAAACGCAACATTAATATATGGAACTGTGTTGTTGCTTTGACTGAATTTCTCAAAAAAAGAACCTGTTTCAAAGTTGGAGGCTAAAACAGGTTCTCGTGTAAAAGGAGTTTTAATGGACAATTTTTGTCTAACATTTTCAGTTAATCTATTTTTTTCTTAAAATCTAGTTTCTTAAAAAAGGGTTTTTTACTGTACCTGTAATAAATTCAAACATTGCAATAGTCTAGCACACTCGAGTTATTTTACGCGAGGTATTTTGAGCATTTGACGTCCTTTTCCCTAATTCTCAACCAGGCTATAATTGGAACGAGATAAAGAAATGGCGACTGCAACTTCTCGGAAATAAAAATACAAATAAAAAAAAGATTTCTGATGGTCGTAATGGATTGATATTTAGCAAGGTATTTTAGACAGTCATATTTTACATGAAATTATGAAAAATGGATATCGACTGTTCGATCGTGGTAGCACTTTAAAAACATTACTTTCCCCCTACACTTGGAAGTCTACGAGAAGTGGACCCACTTTTTGTTCAGCAATTTATTAAAGCTTTGAATATTTATCATCTTGAGGCCTCCTTTATCGTAATCATTGATCATTTGTGTCCTTTTAATTTTGTCCCCTTTGCTCTCCCAGAGAAAGTCATATAGCAGGGTATTGATTTCCTTAATTGCACCCTGATGCGTTGGAAGAGAGGTTAAAACATGTACAATTTGGGATATTGCCAAAGCTTTTATGATCGTGATTTTACATAGAAGAATAAGTCTACTAGCAGACCAGCTGCTTAGGATGTTTTTTACTCTCTCAATTTTTTCTGAAAAAATGGCATCGCCAGAACACATCAGAACGCTTTAAAGGTAGTGCAAAATGCGATGGAAAATTTGGAGCTATGCGATGTTTGGAGAATTTTTAATCCAAATGACAAGAGGTTTATCTGGAGGCAAAGACAATCAGATATTCACTGCAGACTTGATTTCGTTTTAGTAAGTCAAATTACAGTATTTACCCGCTTATAAGAATCTGAGTTCTCAGTTCTAAATCTACTCGTAGGGTGTACTCATGTGAATTCTAATTCAAAACCAACATGTATATACTACCGTTTTTCATACAGTATTTATACCAAATTTAGAGATTTTAATAGTTCATACATGTTTAAGTTCACTACTTTTGAGAGTCATGTCTTTTATCTTTGCCTGAAGATCTTTAAGGTTCATTTTCTAAAACAGGAACCTGTTTCAAATTTAGGCTAAATAGGTTCTTGTGTAAAGGGGGTCTAAATTGATATTTTTAGTCTAACAGGTTCGTGAATTCTAGGTTCGTATAAGCGGATTAGTACTGTATTTCCGACAGGTGGGTGCCGCGGAGTTCCCTATTTAAGGATAAAAAAATTGATACCGTTGTTAAGGCCCAAACCCCCAAAAAGACGCCCTATTCTAGGTAAAATAACAATAATAATGAAAAAAACAAACAACGGCTGACCTTGCACTGCAAAAAGAAGTCTTTAGAAAATCGCTTTGCTTAAGTTTAACCGCCTTGTTCAGTTTCAAAAGATCATTTACTTTTCGTTATGTTGAGCAATTACACACTGCAATTTTAGCTGATACAATTTAGGTGCATCCATTACCAACAGAAACTGGACAGTTAATATCGGTAACGTTGTACAAGCAATATAACGTTGAGGACCTGTTAGAGCTATAAGAGCTAAGGAATAATAATTATTTAAGGTATGTTGGATAAAGGGCAGCATGACATCAGGGATAAAGTATAAGCCGGGTAGTTTTAGGAATAATGGAAATACGTTAAGGTACAACATTAATTACACAAGAGCGACTAACTTTACAATGTATTTTACCATTACCAAATGGGAACATATATCGAAAAAACCTCGCACTCTTTCTTAGCCTATTTTCTTCTGAGCGATATGGTCAGTAAGTGAACCTATACTTGGCCGATACTTGACCGATACTACCTATCGGTCGACAATCGGTCGACTATCGACCGACTACCGACCGATAGTCGGTCGATTATCGACCGATAGTCGACCGATATGTCGACTGATAGTCGACCGATATGTCGACCGAGTCCACCTATAATACACATGATCCAGATTTTGTCATAGAAATTAGTTCCTAAATAGACAACTGCTTGTTTTCCAGAGTTATTGCACACTTAAAGTTTTCATAAATTTTTTTCGGGAAGCAAATCTGGTGTTGTATCCATGAAAACTACCTGCATATTGAAAATGGTTTTTGAAGGGATCCACTCTGGCAGGCCTTTGTGTCATGGATACAAAGACTTTTCATCTATTGTGTTTATCAATAGTACAATAGTATATCCATCTCTTAAATCTGCAAAGGGCACATACATGATTGACAATGTATGGCACACAGCATCTAGTTCTCTTTTTCACTTTTACAAAGTTTTTTTCGCTTAGTTATTTTAACTAACTAAATTTTATAGATAGCTGGCTAAATTTCATATGTAGCAAATTTTTGTTTCCTTTTTCTGACTGGTAGTTGTATTCAAGGTTTGAAATTGTTGGTCTCAGTTCCTAGTATGTCAGTGACCATTTTTTTAAATTCATGATGTGTAATACTTTATACACTGTCATACATTACAAATTTAAAATACTAAAGTACTTAGAACACTGGGAAATAGTACAAATGAAGAGCCAGGAGGCTAATTAGCTGCTAAGTTTTCAAGTCAGCTTCCATTTCACGTAAGTTGTGTAAATTTATCAAATGAGGGAGAAAAGAACTATAGTTAAAGAAAGTAGTAATCAGGATAATGATGATAATGATGAGGTAGATATTAAAGCAAATGTTCAGAGTGTTGCTCAGAGAAATTGAAGATATTAAGTTATAATGAGTTTAGAGGGATTTTGTCATAAAGATATAGTTCCTATATAGACAACTTCTTGTTTTCCAGAGTTACGTTAAGGTTTACATAAATTTTTCTGGGAAGCATATTTGTTGTATCCGTGAATACTACTTGCATATTGAAAATGGTTTTGGAAGGGATCCACTTAAGCAGGCCTTTGTGTCATGGATGCAAAACCTTTTCATCAAATTTGTTTAACAATAGTACAACTATATCCATCTCTTAAATCTGCAAAGGGCATATACATTACTGACAGTGTATGACACACAGCATCTACTTCTCTTTGTTCACTTTTACAAAGTTATTTTTCACTTAATTATTTCAATTTTTTTAATTTTTTAATTAACTAACTTTTGTTGATAGCTCCTTCACGTTTGTTCTAAAGTGAGCAATCTATAATTGCTAAGAAGATGCACATGTAAAATGCATCTTCTGCTCTTCTTTATCAACCAGTGTTTAGTTGCCAATGTGGCTGTCACTTAGGATTGAGATTGACAGAGTATTCTAAGGTTAATCACCATTATTCTCTGGAGGGAAATGGTAGGTAAGTAGGCACAACTCTTGCATCCCCAGAACCTGGATAAGTCACGTAAAATACCATCTTTCTTTCGTTGTATTGTGAACCTCTCAGTACCTGGCTAGTTAATGGGTTGATAAAGGATTATGTTAAGTGAGAAGACGCTATTAAAAGAAAAAAAGTCAATTTTGCAAATCCTGAGAAGTTTCCCTCAAAAACTAACAGAACTCCTTATAAAGGTTTTTTGTAAGTAGATAGTGATTAAAATAAAATATTCTGATGGATGTGATCTTTTGGTTAGGTTGAGTGAGGAGTACTGTATGTGGCAGTGGAGGCAGATGGTGCGCCATTTGGCAAGGATGACACAGTCACTGCATACTTAGTTAGCTTTCTCAACCTGCTGAACAGAGTACAAAGTTGTGATGATAATAATTTACTCCTTGGTGCCAAATGTGAAGAAGATCATCCATTCATAAAATCTTACTCAAATCACCCGAGGGAAGAAGTGGAACAGATTGAAGAGAAGACATTGACCACTGAGATAGGAGAGCAGGTTGGGTTCAAATTTGAACTGATACCATCTGACATGAAATGGATGTCATCCCACTTACGAGAACTAAACAATTGTGTTACCTACTTTCCACCTTTTGCCAATGTTAATCAAACACACAAGGGAGCCATGGTTTTATTGGTGGCCCTAGAGCAACATGGTAACCATAGCAGTGCACCGAGAGACTGGCCATCGCAGAGAAAGTACAAAAGTCAGAGGAAAGATAGGGCAAATTAAGAAGTCATATTACAAATTTACTGCTCAAAACAAGTTGAGACAAGAATTTGTTCCTCTGTCGGGGAAGTATGTTGATTTACTCAAGGCAGAGCCTCTACATAGCACAAACAATGCTTGGCAGAACTGGTTTTCAGCTGCACTCTCTGTTGTAATGCAGTACACAAACCAGAGTCACCTCAAGGCAGAAACAATAGTCTCTGATCTTCCAGACAGTTCCCCTCTGCTAGCAGTTTTGAAGTGCCTGAAAGACAAGGTCACGTATGGGAGATTACACAAGGCCTTTCTTCGGTGGTTCACCGAGATGCAAAAGAAAAGTATTACATTCTCATATGGATTCACAAGGCTTGAATCAAAGTACTGTTGTTGGCATTTTGCCTCTTTGATATAGGAACTTCTGAAGATCAACTCTCTTTCAAAGGGGTCAGTTTTGAAACTGCACACTGGCATTTGTTGTCGTCGAATTCAGAGACGCAGTTTCTATTTACTTTACAGTCGAGGTGCACATTGAGCAAGTGGAAAAGCTAAAGACCTCATGCCAACACTTTTTCAATGCCAACTGTTTGTTGCTTAATGGTGTCACTTCTACTGTGAGGACAGTTGGACACGAAGGTTAACATCTGGACAGGAAGTTTAACATCTGAGGCTTTGCTATGGATTAGGCCTCAATTCAGAGAGGCAAAGCATGTTAAGCTGGCTTAGTATGTGGAAAACAAATGCAATGCCAAAAAGAGCTTACAGTGGTGGAGAGTGTTTAAACACAAATTTGTCCACATGATGTGCCTGAGAGAAAGGGACCCCAACAGCATTGCCTATTGTATCAAAAGAGGAATATCAGGGATTCTTACATTCCTAGGAGAGTTTGAGATTGTGACCACAGGTTTTGCTATTGTGGACTTTCAATGTTAACTGTTGATAATGAAGGGTGAGATTTGCTCAAGTGATGTCATGAAGGCCTTTAAGAAAAGTGTTGCTGGTGGAAAAAAATTAGTCCAGAACTCAAACAATTTTTTTAGAATTAGACGTAGGTTATACAACCTTTCTTCCATTATGGTGCAGTATCTAAACAAATTGTCATTTAATTTCTACCAATATAACATTAAACTAGATTACACAATTATTTCTACACATACACGTATGATCCAAAAAGAGACTTGGTAGTTTATTTCAATATTCAACACAGCCCAAGTTAATATACAAAACAAAACATCTTGAAAAATTTATCGGTCAAGTCAAGTTTGTCAACATATGATTAAAGCCAATAGAACTAATTAAACATACACCTTTGCATCTGTTTGTTAAGTACTGCAAGATGCTGCTCACATTCCAGTATCCTTAAATGAAATTTAATGATGAGAACTTCACCACCTAACTATGCGCCATCAGAGGAGGAAACTTCAGAGGATATCCTCCTTCACTGCAGTTAAAGTCGACCTTCACTAAGAATTTTGCCATAAATGTTGTGCAGCTTTTCTTTTTACCACAGGAATTAGATGGACCAAATGAAAGTAGGGCAGGGAAGAAACTTACCTTTGATCCAGTTAAATAAAAACGATAGAACCGATTATATTCAAATTCTTCCATTGATGTTGACACAACAGGAACTGCTTTGGATTGCTCTAAAGCTATTAACACTTATCTCTGTAACAGAAGGATGGCTGAACAGGCATGCACTAATAGTATCTAATAAAACTCTGTTTGTTTTGTTTCAAAACTTTTATAGCTAACTTCTTATTGACTTTGATTTTCTATTGTGGAATAAACAATGTTATAATGTGAATAAAATATTTGGGTTGTTGCCAGACTTGAAATTTGTGATTGTGTTTTGAAAGACCTTCAAATTATTGACAGATGCTTCCATAACATAATAATGAACCATAGTCTGTTGACGCATTTTTGGTTTTCAGATGAATTTTCATCTTTGTCATGGCTAATTCCTACAACTTGACATGCTCTGCATACAATCAAATCATCATGAGTGATTTGAAATGAAACTGTTTACATTCCGTTACATACACACTGATCAGAGCACTGAATCAGAGGTTAACTTGAGTGTTTCCTTCTTTAAAAAGCTCATACCGCTTGAAATTGGTAACCTCAATTCTCAAGCCATTTTTTTAATACTCTTGTAATGTAGTAGTTACTGATAATTTTCTTTAATTCTTATTGTTACTTTATTATATCTTTAGAATAACTTTTTCCCTAACTGATTTAATTTTTTAAAACAATCTAAAATGATTTGATGATCAATAAAGAATATCCTTTTGATCAAACGCAGCCTTATTTCACTTTTATAATTATAACGTTTGTTTTGTTAGTGCTACAAAACAAGTATAACAAGTGCTATACAACAAGTATAGAGTTCACAGATCTCCTCAGGTGAAACACTTGTGCAAACTGAATAAGCAAAAGCAAAGGTAAAACTTTTAAGTCTCTCACTATGTTAATGAACTTTGGGGAAAGCAGAAAATGTTTTTCCATGCACTCACAGACACATGAGAAATTGGTTGTTGGTTATTGTGCAAATATCATAGTATCCTAACAACAGTCTGAACACACAACCATTGTGATGCCCTGTATATCTTATTACTTTAATCAAGATTCTCCTGTCAATCACAAAGCCAAGAGCAAACTTAAGTAAAGTCCAATTTTGGAAACCAGTCAGAACAAACTGTCCACAGTCGAACAAAAACTGGATAGTGGCATAGAACAAAAGTACATTATTCTATGATGATGTACTACTGCACATTTCAATAACCCCTTATAGCTGAAAATACTTCGCTTGATTGGCAAGCTTACATCAGCTTTGAATAGTGATATAGATCTTGACAATTTTATGAAGGTGATTCTATTAATATACTAATACAATCATGCATAGTCATGGTCTCCATACATCAAAAAATTGGGCAAGGAAGAGATATCTTCAAAATCACAATGTAGGGAAATTTTAACAAAAGAATTGTCATCAAGTGTTATGGTCCAAACCTAGAAAAGATTAATGAATGAACAAAGGCATTTTTATCATCGTTTTTACATTTGTAACTGTTTATAAAACACTGGACTCAACTTGAAAGCATTTTGTGCGAGCAATGTGTACTTCTTTGACAGCTCCTATCGGAAAAACTCAAATTTCAATTATGGTTTTTGGTCCAAAATTCAATAAATCTACATGTGCCAAAGGATTCTTCTTACGCACTGAATATACCCATAGTCAAATTTTCCAAGCTTCTTTTAGGGGAAATTTTATTGAAGGTTCATAAGAATGCTACTCATGTAAACCAATGTGGTAAATCACGGATTCAGCTTCCTCACAAATTCAGTCAACCCAGCCAAAAGACCGCATCCATCAGAATATTTTATTTCAATTACTATTCACTTATAAAAGACCTTTATAGGTAGTTCTGTTAGTTTTTGAGAGAAACCTTTCAGGATTTGCAAATTACCTTTTTTCCTTTCACACTGTCTTCCCACTTAACATAATCCTTTATCAACTCAATTACACCCCAGGTAATTAGTGGTTCACAATACAAAAAAAGAAATATGGTATTTTACATGACTTGTTCAGATGCTGGAGATGCAAGAGTTGTGCCAACTCACTTACCATTTCCCTCAAGAGAATAGTTGTGATTTATCATGGAATACTCTGTCAATCTCAATCACAAGTGACAGCCACATTGCCAACTAGACACTGGTTGACAAAGAAGAGCAGAAGATGCATTTTACATGTGCATCTTCTTGGCAATTATTGATCGATCACTTTAAAACAAACATGAAGAAGTTTTGCCACACTGTTATTGGTACATTGCATAAACAAACAGATAGCACCCTCCATCTGTTCAACATTCTAGATATTCTAACAGTAAATAATTTGTATCAACACAATGCTTTAAAGTTTTTGCATCTATGGCAGAAAGGCTTGCTTAAGTGGATCTACTCCAAAATCATTTTCAATATGCAAGCAGTATTCCTGGATACAACACCAGATATGCTCCCAAAAAATTTATGTAAACCTCGAGTGTGCAATAACTCTGGAGAACAAACAATTGCAAAGAAAATAAAAACTGACCTTCATAAAACAATAGAGAATCTCAATAAGGGAACATCGAAGTCATCACTGAAAGTCCCACTCTGAAACCAGAGGTTCCAGCGCCCACCCAAGCAGAAATGGAAAAGTTTTAATCAAAAACAAAGCCTGCTTTTCTGAGCATGTTACCCTGTATGGTGACCAATGTATATTGCCCAATCACAAAGTCCCAATCCAAACTTAGCGGCTATTTAGCCTTCTGGCTTTAAGTTTTTTGTATTTTAAATTTGTAATGTACAACAGCGTACAAAGTATTACATTTTATGCGTAAAAAATGGTCACTGAGTCACCAGGAACTGAGACCAATAATTTCAAACCTTAAATACAACTACCAGCCAGAAAAAGGAAACAAAAATTTGCTTCATATGCAATTTAGACAGAAATCTATGAAGGTCAGTAATTCAAAGTAAACAAATGAAAAAAACTTTGTAAAAGTGAGCAAAGAGAACTAGATGCTGTGTGCCATACATTGTCAGTAATGCATACGCCCCTTGGAGATTTAATAGAATGACACAGTTGTAGTAATAATAAACAAATTTAATGAAAATTAGACACCTATGCCTAGAGAAAAACACTATCAGGGCTATGTAAATAGATTTTAAATCGATACTTTGAAATATTTTTATTCGACCAAAGAATTCTTTTTATTGGTCTTGATATCTTGATATTTGATTGTTTGCAATGAAGATAAAGTCATACCAAGGGGTTAGACTTGTCTTTGTATAGATATTCCAGACTGTATTTTGATTTTTTCTTCCATAATTTTAGCTTTTATTAATTTTTTACTTTCTTATTTGTAATGGGTAATGATATAATTGTACATGGATGACATACACGAGTAGCACCATGCACAAACATTTGCCACTCTCATGCTGACAAACACTAATAAGTTCCATACATCTCCCCAGCCCTGCAGGTACAAGGTTTCTCCCATTTTAAGAAACAGCTGCTAGTATGCAATGCCACACAATTGCATAATGCTATGAACAGCCTTGAGCCCTCATATAATAAACATAAACAAATTCAAACATTTTCTTTAAGGAGGCATACTTTGCCTTTACTATTTAGGTCACCTCTAAAATGTGTTATGAGGCCCAGATGTTGGTGTATAATCTCCTTTTTTTGCCATCTTTTCATCCCCTGAATTTCTGTTATTCCCATAAATGCCAAAGTAAACCACAAAGAATATATATATAATATGCATATCCACGCCTATTATTCAAATCTGCAAATAGGCATTATGGTAAATTTCAATTCTCTGTTCAATTGTTACACAGTAGACAACTTCATTACGTTTCTTGAGTGATGATAATTCAGGTTGGTGGAAGATAAGAAATATTTCTTTGAAGCAGAGGTTGCATCTTTTGCTTGCGCTGTTGTAGGGTGATCTTCATGAAAGGATGCGCCATGAAATAAAGTGGTCAATGTTATTTTCTTGAAGGGTCCAGATATATTTGCTGAGTTCGGTAGAGTTTCTGTGTTTTGTGTGTTAGAACAATGCGGTGTGGTTTCTGTATCTAGTCTTGAAGTCGTTTTCTGTAAGTCTGATGTATGTCTCAGTAGTGGTGTTGTCCTCACGTGCAACAGTGGCTTGGTAGATTGGTGATGACTGGAGGCAGTTTCTCTTAAGTGGACATATGATATTCTGTCGGCAGCTGCAAGTTTTGCTGTCTTTTGTGTTGGTGTTATCTATGGTGTCATCGATGTGTTTGGATGAATTTACAACACATTTGCTGTGGTTGTCGATGATCTGTTAAGTGTTATTCATGCAGCTGTAACTGATTTTGATTGTGTTACGATTAAAGATTCTTCTGAGTTTGTGGTCTTTCGGGAAATGCTTGTCTACTAGGGCAAAGAATTGGTGTCCAATATTGGTGCTGACAATTTTGCTGAATGGGGGGTTGTACCAGAGTATGTTGTTCCATTGTCTGCTTTTTGGTTGTTAGTTGTGGGTGGTTCGTAGTGTAGAGTGTACCAGTATCTGCATTCTTCGAGTGCTTATTGATATGGAGCCGCCCCTCCATATCAAAAAGCATTCATCAAGTGCTTTTTGATGTGGAGGAGCGGCTCCATATCAAAAAGCACTCAACAAATGCGGATACCAGTCCACTCTACATCATGAACATCATGAACCACCCATAAATAACAAACGAAAAGACAGTCAACGGAACATCATACTCTGGTACAACCCCCAATTCAGCAAAAATGTCAGCACCAACATCACACACAGATTCCTTGCCATAGAAGACAAGCACTTCCCGAAAGACCACAAACTCAAAAGAATCTTTAATCGTAACACAATCAAAACCTGCTACAGCTGCATGAATAACACTAAGCAGACCATCAACAACAACAACAAACGCATTTTAAATTCATCCAAACCCTTCAATAACACCACAAATAACACCAACACAGAAGACACTAAAACTTGCGGCTGCCAACAGAAGAACACATGCCCACTTAACAGAAACTGCCCCCAGTCATCACTAATCTACCGAGCCACCGTCACACGTAAGGACAACAGCATCACTGAAACGTACATCAGACTTACAGAAAATGACTTCAAGACTAGATACAGAAACCACACCACATCATTCCAACACACAAAACACAGAAACTCTACCAAACTCAGCAAACATACCTGGACCCTTAAAGAAAATAACATTGACCACTTTATTTTATGGCACATCCTTTCATCAAGATCACCCTGCAACAACGCAAGCAAAAGATGCAACCTCTGCCTCAAAGAAAAATTACTTATCATCCACCAACCTGAATTATCATCACTCAATAAACGTAATGAACACGTGTCCTCATGCCAACACAGAAACAAACAATTACTGTGTTACAATTGAACAAACCATTGAAATTTCCCGCCATGCATTTATGCAGGTTTGTAAATTATATAAATGATGGTTATGAATATTCTTCACAACAAAATCCCCTGATGAGTGTTTAATCACGAAACAGGCTTGTAGGGATGAAAGTATAGTCTCAGTTTTTTCCCCTACCTCATACATATTGTGCTCCACTTCTACGTATCAAGCACTGTACAACAGAAAAATCAGATGACAGACTTCCTATATGTATATCTATGTATAGTTTTGCGCGAGGCACATGTCTTGAAAGGGAGCTCATGAGTTAGATTTCTAGCAAGCTACAATCAACCTGACAACTAACTTGCCGAGACTTTTCTCTTGAGGTAGTGATTGTCCTCTGAGATGGCCAGTAAAAAGTCCTAAACCATTAAAGAAAGAAAAGAAAGGCAAACTAGAGAAACACCCCCTGTGAATAAAGTAGTTGATGCAGACTCCTTAATTAATAATATGCCTTGGACACTCCACTCCACCCTACCAACAAGGAATTGTTAGGTCTCTGAGGATAATCTTGACTCCTATGAAAATTGCATTTTTTCAGTCTTTGCTCCCTCACTCTGGAACAATTTACCAGACCAAATAAGAACTGTAGCATGCTTAAGTTTCCTTAACAGTAAAGACATTTTCATTTAGTCATTCCTTTTAGCTTTCAAACACCTCAGATTTGTTCCTGAATTAACAAATATTAAAGTTCTAACGTAATTTAGACATGCATTGGCAACTTTGATGGGTGCTTTTGGTCAGTTGTTACAGATAACAATTATCACTACTATTATTGTCATTATTACTATGATTATACAACACCCGCTACATCAATAAGGTCATCTTTCTTTGAATCTGACATTGATCGACCAATTGGTGAGTCTAGATTCAACCTGGCTTTATCAGACCATTGATCACAAAGCTCAGATGAAGAAAGGGATTTTAAAAGAAAAGAATATTAGCTAGTATACCTAAGCCCGTTTTCCTCAACTATCTCTATTATTTAACATGTGGTCAACTTCAATTGTTCTGAACAGTTATCTGAGAAATGTTTCAATTTTGTTGTACAGTTTCTGTTTGACTATGTGTATAAGACAGTAGGTACATTGTTGTTGATTTATTGTTTGGCAATGTTTGCTCTACTATAAATTACTTTAGTAATTCAATCAATAGTTTTTTGCTTTCTGCTTGTTCTGTATATTTAATGCCCTACAATTCCCTTGAGGCAAGTGTTTTACACATGAAAAAGCCAGTTGAAGGGCGTGGCCACCTCAGACAAACAAGTAAAGAAGATTCAGAGATACCATGGTCTAACCATTACACACAACGTTCTGTAAACCTCAAATCTAACCGATAGTGAGATAAATGTGGCTGTTCACATCTTGAAAAAGAACTTGATAGCCATCTTACACCACTCTATCCAAGCTGGAGATTCAGCAAAGAAACACAGATTTGTCCCCTTGACAAGAACTCCTGGTTTGACTGGCAACAAGAACGTTGACCAATAAAGGGATAACTGATTGCCCCAGGTATTTGTGGAATTGCTGCACCCCACCCTCGTAATGTTAAGTTACACAGAACTGAAATGAATGCATCAATTCTCTGGTTTGGGTTCAGTGCCCAAAGCATAAATGTCCTGATGTGAAAGTGATTCCCTGCGTTGTGGTTTCTGCAGTGTTACAATTTTATCATGGAACTGTTAGCTGCCAAAGATATCATCAAAGACCATCATATTTTCACTCTAACATTTCAATTTTCACTAGTTTGTACACTTGTAGATTTTAAAGCATGTTGTAATTCTAAATAATTTTATTCGTAATTTAGTCTGTACTTTCCTAATAACCATTATAATTAGCTTTTATAATCATTAATTGCAAGTTTACTCAGAATAGACTTCTAGTAGAGGTAATAGACTAATGCATGGTTACTCTGGGAGACTGTAAAGACACAAAGACAAGAAGGTTCAAGTTAACCAGCAAGGAAAGCAATTCTAATTCAGGCCAAACATGCAGATGAGGAATTAATGCACCCATCAATCTCCCTACTTGGAGACTTGACGCTATTAAGGAGCAAATGGTAGATCATGAAGACATTTAGGTAATACCATAAACTCATCTGAAAGTGGCAATCCCTTCTGCCACACTTACAAGTTCATACCTATCTTTGCCTAGTGATCCTTTTTATTCTTTATATTCCCCTTTGGGAGAGCCTTCATGTGTCTGCTTTAAATGCCAAGGTTAAAGCTACCACTCAAGTCCCAACGAAAGTACAGAACATGGAAAACTCAAACCTTCCAAAGACTGCTCACAAGAATTGACAGATACAAAATTAATGTTCTTTAATACCATCTGTGTATGGAAAAGACAATACCTAGTTTTAACTAGTCTAAATGATTTTCAGTGAGTAAATATCAGTTTTACATAAACTAAGTGTTAAATAGTAAATTTGTTACTAATAAACATAGATTTTATAATGCAAATTTTACCATGTATAATAGTTTTTAAGGACCATGCATAATGTTAAATTTTTTCCAAAATTACTCTAAATTTTCTGCAATTCAGCCTACTAGCTGCAATGTGATAATGTGTGCATATTTTATGCCTAAGAAATCCACTAAAGTTATCAAATATTTATCCAGCTAAGAATTCTGCCAAAGTTAATCCAACAACAAAGATAAGTCCACACTTTTGCCCCCCTCAGACCGGAAGTAGCTTTATACCTTAACCAATCACAGAGACGCCATCAGCGACACGCATGCCTCTGTCTTGAAATCAATAATTGAATAATTCCACCGAAATTTCCAAGATCAAAGTGCCAGATTCAAGGTGGTATTAAGTAGCTGTGGTTCTGGCCACAACAGAAAATGCTGAAAGGCTGGACAAAAAAAGCTTGTTTAAGTCTTCCAAAAGGGCGAAGAAAGAGAGGGAAAATGCAGTAAATTTGAAGATAAAAATTCCAGACATGGATTCAAGTAAAATTTGAGGTAGGCTATCTAAGGATACTATGACTCTATGTTCGCAGAGCATTTGTTGTCTTTGGAATATTGCATGATGTGACCTTGAAAGATCATTCACTCAAAAGTTTGTCTTTTCAGCTTGAGATGTTTGTAATCTTAATTACAAACTGTATTTCCTTTGTTGCTGATTTCTTATACCACAGTCTTTAAAGTGCCGATTTACCTGTGACAATGAAAGTTTCAGCAATAGAAGAGGCAGTATCATCTATAAGATGTCATCTGAAGAACATACTTGAGCAGTCATTTTTGATTCTTGTTTACCCATTTCAAACCATGTGACCACTTGATTTAAAAGGTTTAATTACTTAGAAAACTCAGCATGCAATCTCTAATTGTTAAACAGGCTATCAAACAACTTCTTTGAAAACCAGTCAACTTTAGCATGCTGATACAACCATCAACATCCGTTCAGCATACCTTCAAAGCAGACCTATGGTGCAGAATAACTGTAACCATGCAGTTTCATCTTGTCACAATTTCATCTAATTAGCCAACTTAGGAAATTCCTTAGTCTTGAGTCCACAAAGACTCTGAATCATGCATTTGTGACGTCACATTTGGACTACTGTAACTCTCTTCTCTTTGGCATCCCAAGTACCAGACATATTGTATCCAGAAGGTGTTTAATGATGCTGCTCAATTAATATTTAGGATTCCAAAGTTTGATCACATTTCATCCACCTTATCACATCTCCACTGAGAAGAATATATGCAGCCACACTCCATATCTGGTCATCACCTATGTTCCTGGCCTTCTTAAGATCCCAAGAACTAATTTCAAGACCTTTAGTGATCGCTCCTTTGCCCGTTCCAGGCCACTTCTGTGGAAATAACTGCTGCTTAAAATTCAAAGCAGTCAGTGTAGCTATTTTTAAGTTGTTTTAACATTTTTAATAGTTTTAACATTTTAATATCTTTCATATTTTTCATATTTTATCGTTTAATTCTTTTAATATTTTTATAGAATATTTTGTAAGGTACTTTAGAATATTTTTATAATTTTGGTGCTCTAGAAATGTTAATTATCATTATTATTATTATTATTATTATTATTATTATTATTGTCCAAGACACACAAAAGCAGTGTGGACCTATTTGTTTTGTAGATGGCAAGATCAGGGAACATGACTTTCCACTCATTAAGAAGCAATTGATCTGACTTTTTTAAAAAACTTTAAAACTTGTTTAGTTGGTGACGAAAAAAGAAGGTACAGTGTATGGCATCAAAATGGTCACCTTTCATAGCAATGAAAATGACTCTCATACAGAGTGCATCACTGCAGTGTGGGAGCAAATCTACTTGTATCACCGCTATTAAATGTCGTCTTTAAACATCTGTAAAGCCAGTGATAACTATTAAGATCATGGCAACATGTTCCTTGCCCATCTTTAAGAATGTTTTATTCTTTCACAAGAGCGAAGTCAATACCTTTCAACTCCTTGACCTTGAAAATAAGGCACTTGTATTCCCTATAGAAACACTTGACACCTGCGCTTTAAATTAACTACCCTAGGAGGGTAAGGTTTTTTAATTCCTTACTCCCTTGGCACGGACGACAGTCAAATGCACACGAGTCGTACCAGGCAGGAGGGGGGCAGATTGAAACAACACATAAGCTCCTGTGCTTTATCATAAGAATTAGAATGTTTGTACGAATAAATTTAAGATCTATCAAATATTAGATGACTCGCCTCGTTTGGCTCACCAAGTTACCGTATGTTCCCCAGACTTCGCCTTCGGCCACAAACACTGTAAACTGGAGGGAACTCACTCGATATTCTTTTTTCTTCGAGGTCTTCATCCTTGTGAGGCCGTCCCCGCTTCATTACGACCCTTCCCATCACCAGCTAAAACCTTGACGGCATGAAATCTTTACTTGAAAATGCTTCCCAAGTCAAGAGTCAACCGGCGCAGTACAAGATTTCCAAGATCAGAGACGTGAACAACCCT
The DNA here is from genome assembly GCF_036669915.1 of Pocillopora verrucosa. Classification (NCBI taxonomy): domain Eukaryota; kingdom Metazoa; phylum Cnidaria; class Anthozoa; order Scleractinia; family Pocilloporidae; genus Pocillopora; species Pocillopora verrucosa. The sequence continues at coordinate 19,895,310 of NC_089325.1, forward strand.
CCGGTACTTTGGAAAGATGCTGATTTTTCCACCAAAAATAGCCCATTCTCCGAGTTAAGAGCTTCAACTTTTCTTAGGTAAAAAAACAAGAGACTTAACAAAAAGATTCTGCCAACATTACGATTGCTACGATGCTAACGTCATTACCACAAAACCGCTGTTCAACCCGACATCTTAATGTAAATTTCGATCAAGAGGCCAAGCCAATATGTAAAATTAGTTCTCAGACCTCACGCATCATTGAAACCTTGTAATTCCAAGGATGTTGGGCTTCATTGGGCTCGAAAGACTAAGCGTAACTCTGTTTCGTTGGAGATTTATATGCCCCCACTTTTAACTTGCTAAAAGGTATAGATAATAGCTGTATTCAAAATTAGAAATTATCCACCTCAGTGCCTAGCGAGTTTTCCTGAATAGACCATTTTTTGTGCATTATTTTACGTTATTTTATTTTTCTGAGCAATAGATCTGGCCCTCGCAAGAGGTTCATATGTTTTTAATAGTGCTTCATGAGATATTCTTAAATCATGTATTCACATAGCTGTTCATCATAAGCAGGTTAGATTTACTTTTCCATTTCTTTTTTGATTGTAAAGCGCCATTGGGCTACATGGAAATGGCACTAAATAAATTTTGTTGTTGTTATTAAAATTATTATTATCATTATTATTATTATTATAATGAATTCATTTATAAATAATGCTGATTCGAGGGCCTGTTCCCACACCGTACACGATTGTTCAACATTCCTTTCGGCTGACATTTCATAAGCGAAGAATAGTGAGCTTCTTATTGTTGTTTATTTCACGCGCTTGAGATGTACTCATACTGCTTGTCTTTCCACATGACTACATTTGCGCTTTTCTTATCGTAGGAAAATCCTATCAACTGTAGTTCCATCGTATTTTGATAATAGAAATATATCATTTGTAATAAAGTTCAAGCCCTTTCCTGCGCTGACCGACGACACTATCCAACAGTTCCAAATCTCCAAACCTTACAAAAAATCCCTATGAGCAAGTGGCATTTAGTACAGCAACAACCATTGCTAAGAGAAATCCTAAAAAACCTGATAATATCGTACAGAAACAAATGATCACTCAGACATACTCGTGAGAGAAAATTGCGAGGGCGAGAAAACTGAATATACCATGGTGTTTCGTGTAAACATTTGTAGCTAATACAGAGAAAACTGGACGTACTACTGAATCATCTAGGCATGTCAACCTCAATTTACACGGAAGCATTAATTAAGCCCGTTTCTAAGCAAAGAAATACTTTTTATGAGCTCGCCTATACCTGTCCCAACCCCTATCCCGCATTCGAATCGGAGAATGTCCCGGTCTCGCCTTTCTATCTTCATCCCGTATCTCGCCTTTAAAGTGTCTCGTATTCTACATCCCGCCTCGATTTTAAGCCTCATCCTGCATCCTGCCAAACCTATGTTGGACCCTCTCCACCACTTTCATTCAGTATTCGGGATTCACTATTGGATTTAATACACTGAGCACGCAGGAAATCTGCGGAGAGCGCGTTAAAGTTGTTAAAAATGTTTTGATTACCTTCATAACTAAGATGCAGTCCATCCTTGATTAGGCCATTCTCTGTGATCTTCAGATGCTGGATAAGTTTCCATCCATTCTGACCGCAGTAATTCTTTGGATGTTTATTCGCATCTTTCACTGCTCTATTGAATTCATTCCTTGTGGAAGTAAGAATCGATATAGCGGTGGTGGCGTCGGATGAATTTTCTATGTGTCTATGATCGATTCAGCATCTTGCAACACTTTTTATATTTAAGGTTATTGGAGCCGACATAGAGAACGACTTGGTCCGGCGAATGCTTCAGGCTTGCTTTGAGGTTGGCCTTCATAGCTTTTGAGGTGGCCCAACAGAATAACTTGACCACTGCTCGATGGCCAACGGCTTTTCTAGCTTTTCACAACATATATTTGTCTTTGTTAAGGAAGTTCCAATTGATAGGGTTGTACATCAGTGTTGTAGCCACAAATGCTCGTTACATGTCCAACTTCACTTCCAAAATAGCTAAACGAAACGAAGTTTAGTGATAAATACGTAACAAGTTGCAAGAAATGGATTACAAGTTATGGTTGTCACAATTCAAGGTAAAGAAATTAACAAACGAGAAAACAAAAATAAAGGGAAACAAAAGACACTTACAAACGTCGTACGAGATCTGGGTCAACTGCCAAATTAAAGACGATGTAAAGCGACGTAAAGCAACGTAAAGCGGCGTAAAGCGATCGAAAGAGACGGTATAAACAGTTAGACGGTTCGAATAGTTAAACGGTTGATCCGAATGAATGAAATCCGCGGTAAAGACTAATACAAGGGACATAAACAAAAGGCAATTATGCAGGAAAGAGTAACAGAATATTGATGAAAGTTATGCGCACAGAACAAGAGGCATGAATGAACTGTAACAAAAGAAGAGTACGAATTTGTAATCAATCGAATTTTTGGCGGCAAGAGTAATGGAATTATCGGAGACCTTAGCAACGGACTGTGTCCCATCCTCATTGTTCCTTTGTTTTTGTTTTTTAAATCTTTTTCTTTTTCTTGCTAACAACTTGCCATTGGTTGCGCATTTGTATTGTCAGAAGGTATTTCTGACTCCTACTCATTAATTGGATTCATTGCCAGAAATGACGGACAAAATGGCGGCAGTGGTGGTTTGCTGCTTGGGAACGGAGTATTTAAAAATGGCTGGAGCGTTACAATAACATGTATGGAACACTGAACTAAATTGAAAAATAAAAATACCTCGAGATGCTGCACATGTTTCCCCGACCTCTAATTTTTTTTCAGAACATCTGACAAATTCGAAAATATAAATAGATAAATCAACGAGACTTCTTGTAAGGTCCAAATGCATATCAAATAGGGTGTTTTTTGCTCCAGTTTAACTCCTTCAAGTGTCTGAGATTTGTCTGAGATATCCTCAATCAAAGGTCGTAAGGTTAGGCGTCTTATGACAAAAAGTGGTTCCCCGACCTCGCATAACATTCTCCTGTTGTTGCGGTTTCTTTTAGTGTATTTTGCGGCTTCCGCCCATGCAGGAAATGAATTCCAAGGGAACTTAAAAAAGGCAAATTTTATCCTGTAAATACGTCTGCAAATGGGCCGATATGAGTGTGTGAGGAGTTCGAGAAACCACCGTGGTCTTGCGCAAAATTCCTTTACGACGGGCTTCCATCTTCTTTCTCCCTAAACAAACTTTGTAACCTGGCTTATTCGGCTGTATAGATAAGCCATGTGTGTGGGCACAGAATGTATACCCATTGAAAGAACTGGAGATTTGAATGAACCGTTCATCAGACACGTGCGTTCTAATACATCGAGGAACTGGGACTTGTTATAGGAAGCCTAGATTTGCACACTTGTAAATTTGATTTCAGAAATGCAGATTTCCTTCGCATAAAATATAAGAAACCCAAAATACATCACAGCAATGTCAGATGTAATTTCAAGGTACATGCAGAGAAGCTATGAACGGAAAATCTTTGTCCCAGATCCAGCTTTGTCATGTATAAAACAGGCAGTAAATATATCATACCTATTACTAAAGATATGGCACAAAAATGTTCAGGATGGATGTGATTATATTGACTTTCTCAATGCCACGGTTTCCAGCTCATGGTTTAGAGTTAGTTGAGAGACAGGCTACCCTATCCAAGGCAAGCTAGAAAGAGAAGTAAGAATTGTGGCAAGCAAATATGGGCAAACCAAAGGAAGAAAAAGGGAACAGCTTTAGTCAAAATATCTTACTTTAAGCATTCTACACAATGAACTAGTTTATATTGAGGGAGCGGAAAGGGACCTTCATCTCACAAGAGATGAGCTTTCAGACTGAAAGAAAAATTTTTAATGATCTAGAGGCAGAAACGCAAAAGCTGGTACATGAAATGAGGGATTTGCAAAGAAATACAGAGGAAGAAAGGACTCTGCAAAATGAACAAAACCCAACTCATTTCTCTCCTTCACTGACAACAGGGGAGGCATTGCTGCACAACTTCTATTTGGCTTGACTTTTGTATCTCTTTGACTTGTATTCACTTGAAATTCTGCTACCTTTCAAAAGCTGAAAACCAGAGGAAATAAATATCAATCAAAATATTAACTTAAAAGCACCTCTAAGCACATTCAGTTTCATATAAAAACATAATTTAATGTTGTTGATGACAAGCATGTTGTACTACGTCTTAAATACATTCAAATGTAAAAACTGTATATCCTTCTTTAAAAGTACCTCTATCAACCAAATATCAATGCCTTGTTGGTGTTACAAAAATTATTAATTAGCTAAAAGTTAAGTTTAGTATTAGTTATGAGAGATACCATCTCAAGGGGCATTTTTGGTGCTTGAAGAAGTTTTCCTGCTTGCACGAGGAAATGCTTTGGTGAGTTTCCAAGGTAAGCTTTTCGTCTTTAAAGGAAAATCATAGGCCTTTCCCTGGCCATGAGGGTCCAGATATATACCACCAATAATAGGGTGGAGACAACTTGTTAAAATCCTCTAAGCTGAGCATGGTGTATTTAGAATCCCTTGACGATATTCCTTTGTAGTTAAAAAATATCGATAGACATCATGCTCTACCTATGTAAACTTTGCAAGTGTGCTGCACTTTGACAGCATTTGATTTTAAAGGTGACTTGACTGCCAGATAAAAGCCTTTAAATGCTGAAGGAATTTCACTTTCTGAGGGCTGTGGAGGTTTTTGATAAAGTCTAGAAGAGATTCAGAAAACAGATTTATTGGGACAAAAAAAATTCGTTTAAAACGATCTTAACAAATCAACTAAATTTTTCAGCTTATGTTTATTATTCTTATAATAAAAAACAAGGTGTTTTAAATATTGGAGGTCAACTAAAAAGCATGTCTTCTTCTAAAGGACCTATATCAACCTCAACTTTTCTAAGCTTTCTTTACATTTTGGCATGAACTGAAAAATTATGTTGTTGCGGTAATAATTCATCTTACTTGACAAGCTCTTTAGATAGATGGAGGGCAGGCTCCCAGGTACATGATGACATGGGCCATCCTTTCCACTTGATGAGGTACTCTATCTCCTATGAGAAAATAAATAAGAGGTGAAACGGTTGGCTAAAGACAAGCCTTAGAACAGCACCTTTAAAACAGGCATTAAGTACTTACGTTGCCGCTTTTCCGCTTCGAAAGCAGTCTTTCGTCTTTCCGTTAAAACTAGAAAGTTATTAGAAAGTAAGATTGATTTCGATGTAATAGTCTCCACTTTTGTTAGGACTTAGACATATGGACCCCCCCGGCGCAACATAACGTTCCAGTGCGTACTAAAGTATGTTTTTAATTCAAAACAATCGTATCGTTAATGCATACGAACTGGCAGCTGTAAATGTTTCTTTCGACCGAGGGAAAATGGGCAAGCATTTAGTTTAATGTTTGGAAAAAAGTCGTTTTTGAACCTTTTCCGAGATAGTCGAACACCGCTAGATTCAATAAGAGGGTTACTATTTTAGAACGTCAGACTGAGTTATTTCACAGTTCTCAACCAACAACAACACCCTCTAGATCCACCCCTAAGTCATCAATTTCCTTTGGTGATGGTGCAGTATGCCCAGAATGCATGTTCTCTAACATCCCCCTTTCCCACATTTGTAAGGGTGACTGGTTATTTTCAGTTGAAACTGGCTGATTGTTCATTTGCTGAATAAACTCTTCCAAAGACATGGTGAGGACTGAAGTGAACATTATCAGTGATGTCAAGAATGCTTTTATCTTCCATCGCCTCAAATATGCGTGCATAAAAGGCCAGCACCCTAGAGTAAGTATCTCAATGAGCTCTTTCAACTCTGGAGTTGTGCACTGAGGATCCCATGATGATGCTTCCTCTGCCTTCTCCACGGTGTTCTATCATGTATTGGCCAACATAAAAGTTTTCCATACCATAGTTACAGCAAACATGTGAAAGTGGTCCTTACTGTTCTACTCCATTTTGGAACAAAGAAAGGACTAAATCAGCCTTATTTTTGGGGACCTTAAGATCCAGGATGGCGAGCGAGGATGCAGCTGACCGGAAGTCATTTTCCCACATAGCGCATGTGCACGAGTGATAAAAGTTGTTTACATGTATTGCGTGAATCTTGCATAATGGTATCATGCTCATGTCGACAACAGGAAAATCTCTTTTTGACAGTGTCATAGTTTCTGTCTGTTTTCTCACATTTATTTTGCTGTGTACCATAGCATTTCAGTTTGTTCCTGAACCAGTCAGCAAAAAGCCATCACCGTAAGTATCTTAGTGTATTGTTACTTTTGCAGTTGTTCTGTGACCCAGTCACAAGCAGTGCTTTACACTCATTAATTAAGTAATAAAATTTACTATGAAATCTCCATTCCTTGTGATAAAATTTATTTTATTTATTTGTGTCTGAAAACATGATTGTGTTTTCTTTAGAGAAAATGAAATCATCTTTTTTAACATCGTTAAAAGTACTTGAGAAACGATTAAAAGGAAATTTGTGGCAGGCTTTTGAAACTTACTGTGGAGACTAAAATGGCTTGCTGCACAAAAGCTAACTACTTTACTAGTGAGAACATCTTTCTTAGATTCTACTTATGAATCTTTGCATTGTTTTCTGTTCTTCCAACTAACTGATGTGTGGTTTATTTGCTTTTATTTGCTGAGACCAAAAAAGTAACACAAAAAAATTAAACTTATTAATTAATCTAATTAATTAATTAAATTTATTAAATTAATCTAGGTAGGTTCTCAATTGTATTAAACAGCATGTGCTGGACCGAAGAACATGATAAAGGTCTTGTCAGAGAAATCATTGCCCATACCCCTTTTGATGGCCCTACAAAAAAGGGCACACCAGCTCAGGGAGCAAAGTGGAATGCAGTGATAAATCAGTTACTGCAAATAAGAGAACCATCTTTCAAGGTTGGTTTAGAGCAAAAGGCAGTGAGTAATCACTACAACTTGCTAGCACTAAAGTACAGACAAAAGATAAAGGAGGAGGAAAGGGCCAGTGGGGTAAGCATCCAAGAACTGACAGAATTAGAGAAGGGGTTGGAGATACTTGTAGAGTGGGAGGATGCTACTGACCTTGAACAGAAGCAAACAGCAGCCCAGGAGAAGAGGGCCAGGGAGGAGAAGATGAATGCTGAAGAAGTCAGAAATAGAGCCATGGAGCGCCAAGGGGCAAACAAAAGGCAAGGAGGCTGAAAACAGCAAGGGGCTAAAAAAGAGAAGGTCCTCTGAGGCTGACACACTTGAGCATCTGAAAGAACGTAACGAGAGAATAGATGCAATTAAGCACGAAGAGATAGAGTTGAGGAGGGAAGAGCTAAGGCTGCAGGCAGCACGGCAGGAAGCAGCAATACAGCTGCAGCAGCTCCAGCCGGAGGCTCAGCAGAGGCAGTTTCAGCAGTTCCAGACCATGATGCTCTCCATAACTTCAAAACGAAAGGAGTAGGCTTCAAAGGTTCAAATATCATGCTGATGTAAACACTTTCCCATTGCATACTTTAAATAGATCCTCCATTCCGGTGTAGACAAGATCTTCGCTCATTGTGACAATGCAACTTTTCACTACCTTATGTATTCACGTATGTAATTTATGACAGTTAGTTTAACATACAAATTTTTGTTTGGTCAGTGATATTGTTTACAATAGAGCATGCAGGCAGAGAGACAATTCAGCCTCTTTTTATTAAAAAATCCAGGTTCATGAGGATTTTATGTACAACAATTTCAATTTGCAGTAATAAAAACAAATCTGACTTCTTTTGAGCAGACTAAGCAAAGTAATCTTGCAAATAGGGAGGGTCCAATTAGAAACAAAGACCTTCTATACCATCAATCACAGATCCCTGGTTGCAAGTAAAAGTTTCTGGGATGTCAAGAGCTTCCACAAGCAAAGAAATGTCAGCTTTTCTGAGGTGAAATTCCACTTTACACTCAGTGTTGTCCATTTCTGCAAGGTCAAATGTTCCGCAGCCTTCGTAGGGAAACTTGGGATTTTTAGACTGATTAACATCAGACAACCAACAAAAATCCTCATCATCTGTAACCCTACTATTGTATACTAAAAAACTATGGCTTCTCGTGTATTCTTTAAGCTCATTTTGTACTCATCTCTTGTCCGTATCACACGAAAACTAACTAAGACAACAAACAAGCAGACAAAAAGGTTCGTGAAAACAAAACTTTACTTACAAGCAGATGACGAATTTGCTGACATAAGATTCAGGTCATGTTCGAAAGCTCTAATATTCAGGTAAATATGATTTCAAAATCCAAGGAGAGTCCCTTATCAGCGAAAGGAAATGGGTGTATGCTAAAGGAATAAACCAAAAATTCTGGAATGAGAATGGCTGCCACATCCACAGGAATCTTAATCTTTTTTTGCACATTGAGTGAGACGGCCCTCAACCTAGTCCTTGCCATCCAAACTTGGAAGGCGTCCTCGCTTGCCATCCTGGATCTTAGGATCCCTATTGTTGCAGCAGGAAGCATATATTGACAATCTGGTCTTGCCATCAATACAAATATGAGATATCAATTTTTATCACATGAACTGCAGTGTTATACAAGAATTTCTGGCCTTGAGAATAGCTGTTACAACACACGTGAAAAAATACAATAGTTTTTCATGTGTTGATATAGCCAATCAGCTGCTTACAGGTCACTCACCTTTGGCACCACTTGGTCAGGTTGATAAATGAATGAATCTCAATAAAAGTTGTTTGTCCAAGCTTTCTCGAATTATGGCGGCTAAAACACTAAAAAATCTGTATCGCTGACAGACAATGAGGTTCAAACTTTCCTAGAAGGGGAAGAAAGCCAATATACTAAAAGAAAAACCAAAAGTTGCATATTCAGTGGCTTTGGTGTTAGCATTTCTATCGGCTGAGAATGAAAACAACAACTGGTAGATTTGCCACTGACTGATCTTGGCCATTTACCTGAAAGACTTCTTCTGTCCGTAAGGACAAAGTCAATAAATGGGAATTTTGTAAATTGAAAATTACAATCATTGTTGTTTTTGTAATCATAATTCAACGCATTTTTTCCTAAGATTCAGCGCCAACGCACTCTATAATTGTTATTCAAGGATTATTGATTCATTTATTTTCATTCATTGATAAAGTCGGCTTTTCTTTCCTGTAAAAGTCTATTGAGTTTACATAATAAACAAAATAATACATGGTTGCTTGTAGATATGGAATTTCTCTTCTCGTGTTCAACTCAACATCTCATTCATTTGCTGTGCTCACTCATGAGCTATCGAGTTAAACACTTGAAGAGAAATTCCATATCTATGCAGGCCCATGTATTATTCTCTATGTATCCTATTAGTTTGTGTCCAGAATCAATATGCCAGAGGCTGTTAGGGGTTGGAGCCAAAAATTTTCTGCAATAGATTGTCATTCTCTACACCAAAGCAGTACCAACAGGGTTGACACAATGTAAGCACACATAGACTCTCCATCTTTGAATTAGTAAATGCACTAATGAACCTTCTCCTTCCCATATTTGGGGTGAGGGGGCCTTTCTGTGAGTTATCTGTTATAACTGTGTAAATCTGATCCAACTTAACATCAGTTATATCTGAATATCATTCAAATTCATCATTCAGCCTAAATTCCCCCTGCCTTTGCTGGATGGTAGAAACACTCACCTGTAGCATATCTGCTATTTTTTGCCAAGAGCAGAAAAAGGGAGTGCAAGTGTTCCAGCTGATCCTTGGAGATGTCATAATGTCCCTGTCCAGGTCTGTGCTGTGTTGTTGTCACAGATGTAGAGTAAGCAGTATCTAGATCAAAAATTTCAGCTAGCTCCCTGTTTTCTATCTCAGCTGGCAAAGTGTTAACCATTTAAGCTACAGATTTGCTTAAATTCTGAAGGGGTGATTGTAAAGCATTAGTCAGTAACCCTGTCAGATTGAGGTTGCCTCTCTCCAAGTTAACAATCAACAGCCATAAGGTCCTTCTGGCATCTAGCAGTTGATTTCTTGCTTCAACTAAAGCCTCAGTTGTTAAATGTACATTTTTAGGAGTCTAGAAGAGCTGAAAAGCTCTCTTCAGATTTTGCAGGAAATGATGAAAACCTGGCTCATTTCTTTCTTGAATTACCACGCTAGTATGACAGGTTCTGGTCACCATTTTGGAACTACTCTAAGGGGGTTATGGGATTCCAAACAGTGCATTACCCAAAATGCCGTGACACATCCAGGACCTTTTGCGTAGCCAATAGCGCTAAATTTGAGTTCTCGTAATTGAAAACATGCAAAACAATAAAGAAAATGGCTGAAAACGGCCCAATGCATAGTGCGTTTTACCAATGTTTACACAACTGAGCCCACTTAGCAATAAGGCACCCTCTGGCTTTTGTAGAAGAGGTGTTCAGCTTTTATTTAAGACGCTCATCCAAGTCGTTGGTCTTCAATAAGTTTAATCAAATTGATCTTGCGAAAATGCGACCATTTCGATTAGCATTGGTATGGGAATATGAACTGATTAGTATTCAGGTTTATTTTTTAGGTACCCTCTGGTAGTGTAAGTTTGACATCTCAACTAAGATTTGGCAGAATTTTGCCTTAATACAATCGCCACAAGTGTCATGAAAAGGATCATCTCCGAAAGCTACACTAAAAAGTCCTAAAAGCCCTTGAAGGTTGTTCCCTTTGGACTCCCAAGAGAGTTCTAAGAGAGTTTTTGCCCCGCCTCTGTAGACAATAGGACGCACTTTTGCCTAATGAAGTATTGTTAAGAAGCTGTGTGACATGAGTGCGCCAAATTTAAATTGAAAAGAGTTATAAACATCTCTGTTAACACACTGTATCATTAGAACATAACTGTGCCTCATATGGTCCAGACATTGAAATGTTTTCCGTGCAAGAAGTGCAGCATGTTGATCAGGAGCTCTCTTTAGAGCTCACAGAATCCCTGATCAACCCTGCCTTCATTCACATGTCTACACCATTAGTAAATTGCTACGATCCACTATTCTATCTACAAATTAACAGCAAGGCTCTTTGGAAATGGCCTGAATTCAAAATGGACTTGACTCAAATCTTCCATGCCCTTCAAGATGGTTTAGCCTCCATCGCTTATAAACTGAACTTGTCGAGCAAAGTATGTGTTAGGACTGCAGTGAAAGGGAGAGTTTACCACGTAATGAAGAGGGTCACCTCGAAAACAAATGACAAGAAGCGCAAAAATTTCCGCAGCTAGTATTGGGCTAAGATTGCTCTTCACCTGGACGAGATTTTCCAAAGTCCCCAAGGCATCATCGAGGAGCTAAAGAAAGGAAAAGAGGAGTTGGCAGAAGAATGTAAGAAGCTGAGAATTGAAGTTGAAGGTGAGGAAACTCTAATCATTCCAAAAGGGTTCAACAAAGCTAATATCTCCTTTTTTGATTTGCCACTATGAATGATTAATCCGCAGTGGCCACCTTACCTAAAATTTATCAACTTAAAATCAATCCACTTCCCCACTGACGCAGCACCACAGTTTCTTTAGAACCAACCCCTTTGCTCCTTTTTAAGTATGTAATTTTCTTGTTATCTTTAAGAGAAAGCATCTGCGTTTTACGACGCTATGGTCCAGCTGAAAACGCTCATTACCACACACATGGGCCGAAGAACAGATGGTGTAGGAATGAGACAGAGACAACATCACCTGAAGGACATGAGGTAAAATAGATACATCTGATCACAGGTAACCCGAGCTGTGGGAATCCTTGTTGTGTAACAGTGTAAATGTTACGAGCTTGTATGGGAATTGAACGAACGTATTTTTGGAGTAAGAAATGAGCTCGAGTCACCTCTAATAATATTCACTACAAAGTCGATTCACTAACAGTCATTTCAAAATGTCATGAAATTGATTAAAAATGTTCTTAATCTAGCCATAAGTCATCCTTCAGCCATTCTAACTCTTTAGTTGCAACTTGACTAGTCTTGTTTTAGGCTCAAAACAAGTTTTGCCTTGCTTCTTACAGTATTTCTTATTGGAAATCTATTTGCTGAAAGTTTCTTGACTATTGCTAACCAAAAACAGAAACATAATCAACACTAATTCACGATCTGGTATTGCAGGGGAAAAAGCAGAACAGGGTCTTTGGTTTGCCAAGACTTGTGGACTTATTCCAAGATCTTTGGTCTTGGAAGATAATAGCGGTGACCTGATCACTTTAAACCTAAACAGTCAACAAAGCCAAGGTAACCATAATTCACTTTAATTATAAAGTTCTTAGAAACACATGATGCTGTGTCTTGATGTTTTTTTTACAGTGAAAGATAAAATCATTTTGTTATTCAATAAGTTCTATAAAGGTCCATAAATGAAACATATTAATTATCTTTCATTGTGCAATTTTTAAAGCCAAAACAGCTTCTTTGTTGGAAAATTGTTTATAACATAAACCCTACAAATGTTACTCCCTTCAGAATCACCCTTGATGACACAAATCACTATGAAAACAAGCTTATTCTAAATCACTAATAACTTGTTTTCTCCACATCCAAAACAGACCACATCTTTGATAGTTGATCATCCTATAGATGAAAACAAAGAAAATAAAAAGTCAGAGAATACAGGTGATTGTCTTAACTTCAACATCATTGCACTGAAATGTGAACAGTGACTGTGTTAGAAAGAAATACAAAAATGACTGAAATACAGAAATTCAAAAGTTGTGAGTTGCAACTAAACAAGTCATTTTTGTGTGGGATTTCCCACACTTAGTCAAGGCCCGCGAAATTTATTTCTTTATTTCTTTATTTATTTGTCCACGAGAGAGAAGTGCTTGTCACGTGGTTTCTATTTGCGTTCAGTGAGCCGTGAAGACTGGATTCCAGTCAGCGTTTTTTCATAGTGTATTGTACGGTGGCCATTTCTCTTCTCAGTCGTTGGGTTTTGGAGAACTTATTCGGAATTTCATATTTGTTTCTTGGGGATTTTCGTTTCCAAGGTAAGGATAAGTCATTTCATATTTTCACGGGTTCTTTGCGTGCTTTAACTTTTCAATTTTGTTGTGGGAGCTTCACGAAAGGCGATTACGTTTGTACACCTGGTTTGTGTTCTTTCTTTCATAATCTGAGGCGTTTGTTTCGTTATTTCTTCAGGTGTCTATAACAGAAGATTTTTTCACGTAAGCCAACACGCTGAAACGCGGCTTGTGTTCAGTGCAGGTTGCACAGGAGCTTTTACGTTTTCACAAGCCAACATTTATCGGCTTGGGCCTTCGGTGCGGGTTGTGCCAGATTGAAAGGAGTCATTGTACTCTTGCAAGCCAACATTTGTCGGCTTGAATGTATTTGTGCGGGTTGCGCTTCAAAGAGTCTCAGGGTGTCTCAAAGTGTCTCACGAGTGTCTCAAAATGTCTCACGAGTGTCTCAAAGTGTCACAAACTGAAAAAAACTATTGTTTGCCTTGAACTGTCAAGAGTGTTATCTATTTTAATAAACTGAGTTTCTAGTTAGTTGGATTGTTGTTGTTGCTCGCTCAAGCACACAAGTAAATATAGGGATCTCCATTGACCAATTCTGTTCAAGGATTGGATCTCATGAAGATTTACATCCTGATTTTTAGTGAAAACTATGACCTCTCTGATGATCTCAACATTCCATCAACATCGCTGAATAATAAACCACTGATATTGAATGAATTACCTGATTTCGATTTTCGTCAAATGGTCCAGACACCTGATAAAGAGCAAAAAGAATTTTTTATCACATTTTACATCAGATTAAAACCTCAGAAACCCCTTTCTACTGCTTCCTCAGTGGAGGGGCTGGTGTTGGCAAATCGCATTTAACAAAAGATTTGTATCAGGCAGTGCTTAAGTATTATAACACTAGAGCTGGTGATGATTTTCATCAGATCAAAGTTATACTATTAGCTCCAACTGGTAAAGCTTAAGGGTAACACTCTTCATAGCACTCTGGCCATTCCTGCCAATCAATCACTGAGACATTACAAACAGCTTGATTCAAGTAGACTAAACATTTTGAGAAGTCAATTGATTTTTGTTGATGAAATCTCAATGGTAGGAAATGGTAATGGTAATTTGCAATACAGCTAAACAATAGGCTTAAAGATATAAAAGGCTGTAGAGAGGATTTTGGAGGTGTGAGCATAATTGCTATTGGTGACTTATTCCAATTAGAATCTGTTATGGATGCTTATATTATCAAAGACCTCAAAAATGTAGATTTATGCTGTTCTTTCTCCCAGTTTATGGCATAAACACTAAAATGTTTGAACTTAATGAAATCATGGGTCAAAGAGACAGCAAATTGTTTGTGGAATTACTTAATAGGTTGCGTAAAGGTAAACACACAGTAGCTGACATTGCAAAACTTAAAGAGAGCTATACAAGAAGACATCAACAACCCAATAGATGCACCTCACTTATTATTACAGAATGCTAAAGTAGATGAATTTAATCAAAGGGCCCATAATGCAGCCACAGGAAACAAATTCACAATAAATGCTCTAGATAGTGTTATTGGAGCTATCTCTCCAGAGCTAAGAAACAAAATACTACAAGTCGAGCTCGATCGCTAATCGAGTACGATTACTAATCGAGCTCGATTATTAATCGAGCTCGATTAGTTATCGAGCTCGACAAAATTCGTTTATCGAGCTCGACAAAATTCGTTTATCGAGCTCGGTTACAGCACTGACGAGAAAGACTGGTGGAGAGTCCAACCTCATGGAGTGCGATGGAGTGTGCAAAAAAACCTCGATACCGACGGCGAAATACTTCATAAGTTTTTTAGGAGATTCAGAGACAGGATTCATAGAGAGGATATGAAGTAAGTTGGGGGGGAATTTTGAAAATAAATTTTCCCACGCTGCCGTTTTTGTTTAAGCGATTCTCTTCCCTAAGATCAGGACACCCTTTTTTTCGCTCGTGTGCGTTCCGGCTTTCTCTACGACAACTTACATTTAGATATTACTTTGAACTTTTACTGTAACTTTTTAGAGGGTAATTAAAGAAAGGAAAAGACACGCATATGAAGCGGTAAAAAAAAACTGAATATCGTCGCACCTTTTTTCTGACTAATAACAGCGTCATCTATCGACACAACAACATTCGTATCGCACTCTAGTTTTAAAATGTTACTATTTTTTCTCCCTAAGAAAGGATTACGACTGAATCACCAATATTTTGAACTTTTCAATCAAGTTTTATTTTTGAACACTGTGATTGTTGTGCGTTAAATACTTCCAAGATCAAAGCCCCGACCACACTTTCGCAGGTGCTTTGAAAAACGTTATTTTTCTCTCACAATCCAAAAAGAGCTTTGCCTCTATCCATGATAATGAATAAACTGGTTTTTTTCTTTTTTTTTTTTTTTTGCATTATCATAATTGTCATCTACGGCAAAAAAAAGAAATGCAGCTAGATGATGTGTATAGTAAAGCCCTTTCATCCCGTCAAAAAAAGTGTTACAAGAAAAATCAACATCGGGGAATTCGAAAAGGTCGGTTTTCAAAATGAGTTAAAATTCAAGTTGAAATCGCATATTTTAAAAATACGTCGTTTCGTTAGAAAATCTTTCCGGACCAGTGTGGTCGGTAGACCTAACCTATGTAAAACCTATTCAACATAGTCATGGACAGAGCTTAATTGTTTATTTACCTTCTCTCCCAAAACTGAAAGTAAAAACCGTAGCGTATTTACAAAATCGGATTATCAACTAGATATTGATTGGCTACAACAGCCAAAAAGTTCTGCATGGATTGCTGAGCGGTTCCCGCTCTCCACCGACGCCACATTTGCTCGTCGAGGTAGGACTGCAAGTCTTCCCTCCTTATCCTCCGGCGTGTTTTCTGGCCCAATTTTAAACTGTTCCAGCAGGATTCGATTTCTTGGGTGTCAACCCCATAGTGACTGGGTCAACGAAGTTGAGTCGGTGGACAATCATTTGATGTGCACTTATGTTGTTAATTCTTTGGTCCGTCTGCCGGTAGGAGGCCAAGTCATCCGAGTGCACTTCGGTTCCAGGGAGAACACACCTTGAAATGATGGGATGGAGGGTGGCCATATCTTGTCTTTCCACTTCATCGAAGTAGCTTTTTGCAGGTAAATGTTGTGTCGTAACAATCCCAAAAACCCATGTGTACCTTTTTGCACGTCTTCCCCAGTTGTTCTGAAATAATGAAAAAAATATATATATTTCAGATGGATGATTTTTGTCCCATTAATATTTTGCTTTAGGCTTTATCCCAGCTATGTGTAATTATCATTCACCTGTATGACATAATTTTGATATTAAAGCGCCCTGAGTGCTTTTTGTTGTCACATTCCCACCTACTTCGGCTTGCGAACCACATGTTCCAGAAAATTAAGGAACAGTAAGGTTATGAAAATATTTATATTTCAAAAATATTGAAATGATTGGAGGTGAACATTTGCCTAGTATATACTATATCAGTAATATAATATGGCACAAAAAGGTAATTTTTTTAAACTCATTTATTCCTGCTATAAATGGTTGCCATAATTTTTGTGTGCCAATAGTGGGCAAGTTGCTCGGAGGCGATTAGCAAAGGATGTTCAAAGTTTGAGTGCAGGCCGAGTGCAGGCGATCTACGACGCTATTTCCCGTGTTAGTATATACTTGAAAAAATAGTGATTTTTAGCTTTGATTAGTGGTTGAATTTACTCTCGTGGCATCTTACACCAGTCCAAAGGGCGTGATTGGCCTGTCCTGAAGGTTTCTTGGGCAGCCATCCTGTAAGCGCCTACTAATTTTCTTATCAAGCTTGTATTTAAATCCAGGTACCTGGAAATTCGTCGCTGGGAGTCCTCAGCAGAGAAGAAATAAACCTTCTGCAGGAGTTTGCCAAGTGGCATTCTGGGGAACTCCTCGAAAATACTGTTTGATCTCACACTTCTTCTTTTTATGCATCCTCAGCAGCGCCTGTACAGTATTGTTAAGGAAAGACCCTTTATCGTTTTTGAACAAATTAAAATGGCCGGTTTAAGCATTCTTCTCCACTGAATATATAGACGCGTATAGATGCGACTTTTATGGTGGATGCTCTTGCTTCTAGAAGTTTTGAATTAACATCAAAGAGGTCTTCTACATCGAATGGGAAAAGTGCGTTCTAAAACACCTTAAGTACGTCGATAATTATTATTGTAACCCACGGTACTTTTAGTGTTGTTTTGAGGTTTTTTTTTCTTAAGTCGGTGTATTTATCATGTAGCAGTCAAGTGAAAATCCAAATTGTGCTATGAACACTTGCAACTTATATGACAGTTTTATGTAGCGGCATGCAGACGCATGTAAAAGTTGTTACTATATAAGTTGAAAAGGAGATAGATTAAAGGACGTTTGTGCCAATGCACACGCCCGATGAAAGAGGGACTAAAGCTAGTAATCGATAGCAAGTTCCCTTATAGGTTATCTCCGAAAAGCGCCTTTTCCCCGTTGTTGTTCTTCAATTAAATACGAAATACACTTATGTCAGCCCCGCGCGTTAAGATGGTAGCTGCGTTAAAAAAAAAAAAAAAAAAAAAAAAAGATGACGTTTTTTTAAAATTGACCGTGCCCACTAAAAATGAGAAGTTGCAATATTTGTGCGCACAAACTAAAAATAATTCATTATAATTGAAATGGAAATGCGAATTTTGGGCATATACTCAGTTCTTTAAGCGGAGAGGAATTGTACAAAATAATTACTTTACTATCTCGTGCGGTAAAAAAACGATACCTTCGTTCACAATTTAAAGCCTGCCATCTTTGGATAACGCCTTCATTTTAATCTCTTCAATAGGCCAAGGTGATTACCGAATTAGTCCCATTTTAAGTGTGGGTTGGATTTTTATGGAGTTTAAACGATGACGCGATAACTTCGTGCCGTTGCAACAGTGTTCGGCAACCGGCCTACCGGCGTTGACTGAGGTTGAACTTTCAAAAAGAAATAATAAATGAACAACAGTAATAAAAAGATGTACCAAATAGTGGAGGGTTCCAATGGGGTGATGGCTGGTAAGTTTAAAGGATAAAATTGTGGCCACTTTGCGGCTAACGGTTAGGTTTTTTTCCCTTACGGTGGTTACCAAAAATATTTTTACTATTAACGTTTTTGACGACTACCGTTTAAAACTTTATCGTGAGGCCTTGCTCTAAAGCTGCATACTGACGTAAGGACTTATTATTTTCTTCTCCTTGTTGGAGTCTAGTCAGCTAGCAATAGCGAGAAACGGGTCTAAATTTCGATGATTTTGTGAGTTTCTTATTTTGTAATTGACTACATCACACTTATGCGAAGTATCTTTTTTTCACACGGTTGTTTAGAACAAATGAATAAAACCCCTTAGGGTGACCTCATCGTTAACAAAAGCAATTAAATCATTGCTAAGCGCAAGGTAAAACAGCCTATTGTTTAAACTTGCGACTTCCTCATCAGTGCCTTTTGTAAGGTAAGTGTGATTTTTTTTTCATCCTTTGTTATAATGGAGAAGTATGTTTGCCGTCGTCATAACAGACCAGAAACAAAGGGGGTAAGTTTCTAAAGAAACTCTGGTGCTGCGTCAGTGGGGGTAACCAGGTGATTTGATAATATTAACTAAGTTGAAATTGTAAATTGGCCACCTAAAAAGTTCAAAAGCTGACGTTTCGAGCCTTAGCTCTTCATCAGACTAATGAAGGGCTAACGCTCGAAACGTCAGCTTTTGAACTCTTTACGGTGGCCAATTTATAATTTCAACTTAGTTGATATTACCAGAAACAGAACAGTTTGTAATTACATTTCTAACGACGATTACTAACAATTAAGGTTTATTCATAAAAACATTGGGTTGTTATGTACTCCCATGTAGGATAGAAGATATATTTGTATCTGGTGTAAATATTATCTGCGTGTGCTAGGCTAGCTTTTTGTATTTCCAATGGTAGAAAATTTACCCGATCAAATCTGTTGAACTCACCGATCATTTTTTTCTTAATTAATAACAAGTTGTGAGGAAACAAAGTCTTTGTTTATTGAGTAACAACAATTGGCGCTAACCGCACGGCTCCTAAAATACAACAACGCTCAGTAAATTAAGGCATTTCATGTAACATCTGTATGGATAAGGATAAATGGGTTGATCTCACCAACCTTCCTTCCTAATTAAAAAAGAGTTATGAAGAAAAAAGTCTTTGTTTATTGATTCACCGCAATAAGCACTTATCGTATGGCCCCCAAAATACAATAACGCGCAATAGATTGAGGCGGTTTTTTTTTATAACATCCGTTTACAGGATTTTTCAGCTATGATTCACTTACATAGGAAAGTAAACTGAGGTTAACGAATGTGTAGTTATATTCTCTCCAATGCTAGAGGCGACACGTGTTGGAATAAAGGAGAAACTACAACAATACGTCTTTCTTTGTGCTGCCCACTAGTCTTCGTTAAGGAAAAAACTATTTTTAATTCATGTTATGCAGGGCAGGGTTTTTATTCGTTTTACTTTGTTTTTTTTATGTTTTTATTTATTTTTTTTAACAAATTCAAATTCGTGTCAGACTGGGTTGGTGCGAGGCTGCGTGTCGGCTTTTATTTGGTGTGGGATGCCTTTGATCTGTAACCAAACCGGTTAGACCGTCTGCGACAGTGGGACAAGGGTGTTCAGATAACGGGGAAAAATGCATTTGTCAAATCATTTATTATCACGTGAAACACAGCGCAGCAAACGAACAAATCGAGCTTACTCATACTGAAGAGGGGGAAATTGACGAGTGTGTTTCCCATAATTCTTAAAAAAACATATTTGACTTAAAAAACCTAAACATTTTTTGTATCGCTTTCAATATTTGTCCTCGTAGCTATCTTTCCTTCCATAACGTTTTTATCTTAAACATTTTTCCTGTAAGTGTACTTCTGTTTCCCAGAGGTATTTTTCAAATGTAAATAACTAAACTAAACTGGAGGTTGACTGAAAACTCAAAAGTTAGTTAGCTTCCAGACTCTTTATTTTTTCAATTCCTCACTCGTTACTAACCCTAAAATACAACAACGCTTTGACATCACCGGCACGCTTCTATCTTAACAACTGCGTGAAGAGATCTTTTCCAGTTAAGTAATGTTCCAGATAAGTGCTAAGAGAGGTATTACATACAGCAAAAAAAGCGGAAGATCTCAATGAGAAAGTACTGAAAATGTTTTCCATTCAAAAATACTTCTTAAATTTCATTGTTAGTTTGTTCTGTGCTTATCATATTGCCTTTTGTTCTAGTGCATAAACGATTTCCATTTTTTGCGTTATCATTTGCGACCTCGATACCTCTCCCAGTTAATAAATGGAAAATTACTTGTCTTCTTTTAAAAGATAATATGTCAAGACAAACTTGACAATCATAATATCTTCTGGGTCCATGTGATCCAGTTCACAGCGCGGGATATTTGCTGCTACTTCCCCCTCCTTTATCTCCTTCGCCGGGAAAGGGAAAACCTTCTCCTCGCAGGAATCAGGCATCAATACTATTCTGTAGACATTAAGCGTAAAGTCATTAATGATTTGTGGTGAATCATGATAAAGTTGATTTTCTTTTTAACAGTTTTTAAGTTCGGAGACATGGTTTTAGATTTCCTCACTCCTGTATGGAAAAATTACGATATTGATAGTCGTTGTAAAATACGCCAGCTAAATGCAAGTACTTTGGCTTATCAGCAGCGATCATTTATCCTCTGTACTGCGTTCCAGAGTGAGAATCTATCCTTAATTACAAAGATGAGTCCCTAACCTCGTTCCTACTACCACTGCCGTCACTGCGGACACCAGTTCCAAGGAAAGTCCTGCAAATCGTATATGCGCCCTCTGTTGAAGTCCTAAATGTAATAACTGTCCTAAATGTAATAAAGTCCTAAATGTAATAACATTTGGTCCTAAGTGTAATAAAGTCCTAAATGTAATAACGTTTGGTCCTAAATGTAATAAGCTTCCAATGCAATCGTTTAACTGCGCTAGCGCACTGTTGTTATAGCAGACATCCACATTGAGATGTTAAAGTGACAGCTGTTGCACCAAAGAATCCTCTGACCAATCCTCAAGGCATATTGCGGGCTCGCTGATGTTAATCAGCATCTTTTTATATGCTTAAGACGTAGGTTGAGAAGCATTGTCTACAAAACCTTATACTGATGTGCTTTTGGCATCAAATTGACAGACGCAAAAACAATGAGAACGCTGACCAAGAGCTCTCTTTATATCATTGGCTCAAACTCTTAAGTGAAACAGATTTTGACGATAACTTGTGTGATCAGTGCTGAAGTTAACACCTTATGAACCGCGTTACAAGAAAAAGGTAGTCCACTGACCTATACGTCTGACAAATTCCGGGCTCGGAAGTGCATTTTTTGTACTGTCTTCCCTTGCAAGATTTGTATGAGTCTGCATGAAATATATTCCTATGCATTATTGACCAAGCGTGACGTCAAATGGCTGGATATTGGCCGAGTTTTTTATTTGTTTTTGCGTTTTTAGGGACTGAGACGAAGTCTTGGTCCAAAAAAAAGGAGAAAAAGAACGAGGCTAATATCCAGTCATCTTGACCGAACAAGCTTGGTCAATGCAAGAGAGTTTATATTCTCTTGGCTTAAACGTTAAGGGATTCATTGTATAGCAAAAGATTTCGCTTTGATAAGAATCAAGAATGACTTGTTTATTTCGAGAGCCGAGAGTGAAAGCCAACTGTTTTTGTAGTACAATAAACCCAAGAGGTCGTTTAATTTTTTCTAAGTATATGTCGACATTGTCCAAAATTTACGAACTTTGTGAGTTTTCTTGCGCAGTATCAATTCGGGGAATCTCGAACGGGCGAGGGAATTATCTTGCCCGCTCAGGTATCCAATCAGAACACAGGATTCACTTCATCTTGCCCGCGGGCGCTGCTAGCTATATGATAAAGTGACTTACAGAGCTAGATATCTACTGACCAATCATATCTTATCCCATTTCACGATCACAGGTCTCGACATGTGGCTTTTTTTCCACGCGAGCGTCAAATTGAACTCTTGAGCTACAGCATTCAACACATGATGGTCAGTTGATGGTCTAATGAACCATTCTTTTTTTTTCCTTTAGCCCCTTAAGACAGGTTCATCAGTTCCCGAACCGAAATATCGGGAAAAAATATATACCGCAGTCAATCTCAAGTTTTTATTTCATTTTTTTGTCTTCATCTCTTCTCCCCGTCGTGAGGGGAGAAAATGAATAGATAAATAAATAAATGAAAAAAGATAGCTCAACAGTTTCCACTTATAGTCATATGGTACATGAACTGTTACCGAGGCGGAGTGAAGCCATAGAGGGCTAGAAATGCAACATCCTAGGTTCAAAATTGAATAAATCAAGATAGTCATTCTTATAAATGAACTCAAATGCTTCATTAAATCATTTGACACAGAATAACATTGATGTTCAAAATTTCAGTAACACTACTGATAATAATACTTTTGGATTAACATGTGATACAGCGAAATCATTCAAACTGCTCTAAAATGGTGCATCAGTACTAACGACTTTAACACGAACGATAACATCAACAATAGCATGCTAGTTTATCATCAATTGCCGTCAATTTCTCTTCCAAAAAATTCCAATGATTACGTACCAATCGAGTTCATCCACTTGAACTTCCAGCCAAGCATTAGCCCACTTTGGACTAGAAATGATTTTCTTCAGCTCGATCAATAGACCGCTTAAAGGACCATACTTTTTTAGAAGGCTTCGAGCGCTGATTAAACAAGACTTCAATCCACCAGAAACATGAAGCCTTGGTAGAAATCGTTTCAGACGTTGCACCGACGCCCTGAATCGTGTATTAACTTTACGTAATGTTTGGTATGTGTGGCATGCATTACCAGCAAACAGGATGGCCGATGACGCTAACACTATTTCTAAGATTTTTTCTAAAACTTCATTGGGAAGTTTTCCAATGTGACATTCGTCATCTCCTCTCGCCACAAATAAGTCGATGTCTACATCTGAAACAAACTGAACCTCCATCAGCTTATCACCATCATTCGCTATACCATTGTCGACTTCATTTTGCAATTCATACTCTGTCTCGTTTGTTCGGCTTCCACGAGTAAGTCCCTTAGCTGTATCTGTAGCAATGTCCGTGTCGTCACCAATGCCGACGATACTGTCAAGTCCAGTTTTTGCGTCAGAGTCACCCATTTCAAAATCAACGACGTCCTGCTCTATGTGCATTTCATTTGCATAATCCTCGGGGATTTCTCCTTCTCCTGGGTCATTCTCATCGTATTCTTTTTCACTGGTGTCGTTGTGATCCGCAACTTGTTCCAAGCTCACATAGTGTTCGCCTTGGTTCTCAGCAAGATGTCCAAGGTACACGGTAGCTGCTGAAACACTTGCTGACAGACTGAACACATGCTGCCCACCAACTCCTAGAGAGGAAACTATTTGGATATCGATATTATACAAGTTTGCTGCTGCATAAAGCGTAATCTGATCCCCATAGGTCCCATCTCGCGCCATATGAGTTATATAATCGTCCCAGCAAGCGAACTCATCATCTGCCAAATGCTCCAAAAGTGGGAAGCCATCGCTATCGTACGGATTACTTTTTAAGTACTCTACTATTTCTTTCCTCATGGTTTCAGGAGATCTCAAAATGCCTAGTCTCTTTGCCTGATGCGATAGTGCAGCAAATTGGCAATTGCCATCTCCAAGAGGATTGTAGACCAATTTAAAACCCTGATCTTCAATAGCCTTTGCATAATCGTCTCTTCTCATAGGTATGTAATACTTTTTGTAGTGGTCAATTTTTTTCTTTTTAGACAGCTTGGCGCATTTTTGTTTCTGTTTTTCTCGCTCTAGTGTTATGCTTGTGATATCGTCCACGGTGACCCATTTCCTTTCTTCCTTTCCTGAAAGCGGTGAGGTGTATGAAACCTTATAGGTATGCAACTTGATCTTACGTTTCTCGATACGACCCTCCGTCACATGCCGTTTATTCGATGGTTTCCCTCGCAAACGTATCTACACTTTTTCTCCGATGCTGTAAACCGAGGGCAGATTTAAGCGAAGTTGTGCTCGCTGCATCCGCTTGTCACATCTGCTCGTGGCTCTTTTTGCTTGCTTTCGTAATTTCAAAGTTTGCCGGGAACGCCGATTACGGTCATTGTTAGTTGGGCGAACCCTCCCAGCGCTAGGAAGGATTTCGTCTTGTAATCTGCTCTCTCTAAAGGCGTTGCACTTTCGTGCAAAGTATATTTCGAATGGTGTTTTGTAAGCTATTACTTCCTTAGGGTCGTTATTTAGAATTCTTTGATAACGAGGGAGCTGTTTCGCCCAGTTTACACCGTCTTGACCCATTTTTTGAAGGTCATATTCCATCTTGGATCTTAGTGTCCTGTGGCAACGTTCCACCTTGCCTTGTGATTGGGGATGGCGCGGGCGACTGTAAATCAATTTTATATTCATGCGATCGCAAAGTAATTTCAAAGCTTTCTTGAACTCCCCTCCTTGGTCGCACTGTATTATTTCTGGCGATCCATGTTCCATATAAATAGATTCCAATTCACTTGCAATAACCTGGCTTGATTTGCTTTCCAAAGGACGAAGCCAAAGGAAACGGCTGAAAACATCAATCACTGTTAGAACGTATCTGTAAAAATGTCCATTCATCTTCACGGATTCTCTTTTGCTCATATCCATCAAATCTATTTGGTGCCTAACATGAACATCTCTGGCTCTGATAGGTTTCAGCTTCGCCTTATTAAGAAACTTAGCATTTCGGCGATAATGACTTTTGTCCGTGTTTAGAATGGTTTGTATTTTAGCTCGACTTACTCCTAAAAAGTTGTCCCTCAGTGAGCAAGCCAACTTCACCGCACCAGATCCTTTCGTCCTTTCAAATTCTTCAACCACTACTTTGTTAACCTCTGATGATTTTAACAGTCGCCGCCCCTCGTAATAAAGTGCCTTATCACCATGGTCTGCTTTCACTGATATCTTTCCGCTGGCTCTCCAGTATCGCACAGCAGCTGCACGCATTGCTCTCGTCCGTTCTTTCACCGGTGGTTGTGCCTTGCCTTCAACAAGGTCAAGCAGTGCTTCATGAACGTCGTCTGCTAAAACAGAGGGTTTCCGATTCCCTTCAAAGTTTTCACGATCTTTATGGGCCACAGACCTATCCCACAATGATGCTAGTAATGCTAAAATCATAACAGCTAAAACAATAAATCTCATGTTGAATCAATGCAAGCACTAGCGTTCCACATTCGATCTAGATCTTAAAGAAAACTGCCGGAATATTTCACAGGCTTGTGAAATGTTTATCAGTCGGATCCGCACTCAAGAATTTTTCCACACTCAGTTCAACCAATCAATTCAACGTTGCTGGGCAAATCTTTGTGTTACTGCCAGTTATTTTGAAACTGGAAAGTTAAGCGCTTTACGTGCATGTTATTCTCATAGTGCTAATTCAGTAGAAGAAAAGTCCGTTTTTTTAATTCTTTAAATCAATTAGTATACCGTTAAAAAACAGCTCACACGATTAGTTGTACTCACATCTCGGAGAAAGCAAGGGAACAAATTTTTGCGTGAGTTTTTGGGGACCGGGACATCATTTACAGCCTTCAACATAAACAACGATTTTTAATGTTCATTATAAATCACTCGTTTGACTGTTTCCGGCCTTATATAAAACGTAATCGAGCAACAAGTATGCGCTAAAAAGACCTGTTGCTTATTTCGAATTGCAGTACTACCTCTTCCATAGGAACCTTTTTCCGTTCCTTTTAATTTTGAAGCTCAAAAATTTTGCATCAGTGAGCTCGTTCATGACATGCACCAGATTTTTGTTAAGTGTCTGTTTTGTGATTGGCAATCTGAGCCGGTGATTTGTGATGATGTACTGGTCAGTAACTTCTTTGCATTTACACCTGTTAAATGTAAGTCACTGAGTATATGATTCGATGGAGACACATGCAATACCTTATTCGTTTGTCGGATTTGTTGCTGGCATTTCAAGATCAGGAGAACATCATTGTCCCACTTTTGTTCTCTCGAGGAGAACAATTATTTTGTCCATATTCATATACTCAGGGAGATATTCGAGAATTTTAAAGTAACAACCCTCTAGAGTGCTGTCACGAGATCCGAATTGGTAAACAAAATGTGCATGCTAAGAAGGTCTATGCAGGCATGGAAAGAAAAAAAAAATTGTAGCCCAGCCTGCAAATTGTCCGACCTACAAGTCAGCGGACTCCCTTGTCCAAGTTTGTAATTTGGTTTATGACTTGTTAAGTCCATTACCGATCACACATGTATAATGTTATCCAATTTTTCCAAAATTTATTGTACCTAAGAGTCTGAGCCAGTGACATATGAAGAGGTTTTGGTCAGCGTACTCATTATTTTGTCAGCTGTCATTTGATGCCATTTTTTTTATCAGTATAACGGTTTGCGGCCAATGCTTCTCGACTTATGTCTAGCAAGTAAAAAGACGCTGATCGGTATCAGCGAGCCCGTAATGAGACATGTATACTGGTCAGCGGTTTTTGGTGCAACAGCTGTCACTTCAACATCTCAATGTGGATGTCCGCCGTAACAACAATGCACTGAAGGAGTTATACGATTGCATTGGAGGCTAATTACACTTAGGGCCAAATGTTATTACATTTAGGACTTTATTACATTTAGGACCAAATGTTATTACATTTAGGACTTTATTACATTTAGGACCAAATGTTATTACATTTAGGACTTTATTACATTTAGGACAGTTATTACATTTAGGCCTTCAACACCCTCCACCTGTTCCCATTCGGGCACCTGTACTCAGTGCTGAATAGGTGTGACCCCTTCACGTTATTCCATTTCTCTCCCCTCCAGCGGAAGGAGAACACTCCTCTTTCTTCCAAAATCCATCTCGGTTTGGCTCTCTGAAATGAAACCGAATTTTCAGTTCATGTTCATGTGATATCTTTTCTCATTATTTTTATAATTCTAGCGTCTCACCTTGAAATGCATTAGGCCCCGCAGACGCTGGACCTCCCCTTCCTGCAGAACACTGTGGGTGGCGGCTGCATTTGTCGAGTGCTGTGGCATGTTCTTCTGCTTTATTATGGCAGTGCAGCCAGTCACCGCACAGCGGACCGCTCTTTCTGAGCACTCGCTTAAGTGCAGTGTTAAGTGGAGCCTGCAAAATAATCAAAATAAGGACCAGGGATGAGCTGGCTAGTGAAACTTTTGGATATTTTGTTGGCCTTAAATAACCATTTGACTGTTGATTTCTTAATTAAACCGACAATATCTTACCGTGGAAGGCTTGTTCCGCAGCTTAGTGGGCACAGTACCCTCTTATTTGAGCAAAGGGAAGCAGTATGCTCCTCGAAAGATTCCCTGGTAATTTTTCTACCGCATTGCTGGCAAGGGAGTTTGTGCTTTGCACATTGCGCAGTGTGTGCTGCCATCCTCTCCCTTGCCACTAACTCTCCACAGCCATCATTGGCACACGCCGTTTGAAATTTTCCACACGTTTTCAAGTGCTGCTCGTGCTCGTGAAATTTTCCTTTCCATAGACAGCCGCTCTTATTACACTTGACATTAAAGTCTCCAATGATATCGTTGAGTGCGACATTGACGTGGAGGGTACCGTCTGTTCCGATCGGTGCTTTACAAAGTGGGCATTTGGGGAAAGTCTCAATGCCTATGAGTGTCGCGAGGCAGTGTCGACAGCCCGAATGCCCACATGCCAGAGTGACAGGCTTAACCATTGTCGATAGGCTTCAAAGTAAAAGATAATCAAGAGAGTTTAGTACATTTCCTTACAAAACTAGTATTGATAAGTCAAGTAATTCCTTCAAAGAGGTCCCTGCTAGCAAGGAATTCAGTTCAAACAGCTACAATTGTAAAAGTTGTCGAAGGAAAGTGGAATTTAACCATGGAACAATGATTCATAACTCAGAGTCAAAACAAACGCAGAACGTAAATCTGTTATTTGACAAATTACTATTTCGTCTAATTGGTCAAATTCCTGAGGGATGAGCAACATTTCTCTCCTCTCAGAAAGACAACTGGTGAAGTATAAACTATTTAGTACAGCTCGATCACAGAAGTAAGCAAGTGTGCGTTAATGATTTTCCTAGCGTTAATATTTAAACATCTTGTCCTTTTGCCAAAAGAAAATTACAATTTCGCTTATGATCTCTTTTCCCAGGAAATGCGAATATAGTTCCACAGTTAAAAAGAACTTCTGCCTTATGAATGCTCTGAATGCTGTCGGTCGTTCTCCTTAAATGTCAGGTTAAGCCTTGCTTTATTGCAGATTTTCACCTGACATCTTCAAGCTGGTTTTGGAAACCAGCGCAATTTGAAGTTCAGAGTTATGGTGGATGCTTGGCATACAGCTCTGCGTTGTCGAAAAAATATAGACTTATCTGTCGACTTTTGAGCCTTTTTAGGAAATTAAGTGTTAGAAAAAGTGCTTTCGTACATGTTTGTTGCTTCAGTTTAGATAATCAGTGGGCTAGATAGCCAAGTAAATTCCAGATTTTTTGCACTATTTTTCAGCGGCAATGTTGGTGAACCAAAGATACACCCACGACAATTGCGACTCGATACTAGGCTCTGTAAATTTGCGCAAAACATTTCGACGAATATCTTAAGTTTGGGAAAACAAAGAGACCTAAAAGTTAAAAAAAGTTCTTCCTTAACCTATCTCCTATGACATTTAAATTTCTTAACTACTCCACTGAAGATCTCTCTCTCGATGGGTGACAGCGAAAACGATCAGTTGCTGAAAGATAAAAATCATCACAAAACAAAAAAGACTTACCATACAGAACAGTTGAATAGCGCTCCGGGAGGAGAAGTAAACTCAAAACGCTCATTAGACATAGCGAATCTGGCAATGAATAAAGCAGCGAAGTGATCTAATCCAAGCAAAGTTTGCTTTTAGTGAAAGAACCAAGACTAACTGATAAGTAAACGATGTTTATAACCTTGTGAACCTCAATGGGAAATGTGTATTTCCTGGACAATTTGACACGTATTCATCAATAACAATTGATACTGATCTGGCAACAATCGATCCGCGAAATGACAGTTACCCAGGGTCAAGTTCCCTGTTCAAACAATCAAGTTTCCATTTTGCATGTGCGAGTGTGTGTGTGTATGTGTGTGTGGACATCATTACCTGGAAAAGGGTAACTTGCCCGTTTCATGGAATTAAAGAACAATTAAACGAATAAAAGGGTGCGCTTAGCGCATTTGCGGCAAACGATCCTTATGTTGTTTAACTATCAATATAAATGTCCCGTAGCGACAGGCCTAGGTGACATGGGTGTGCCACGAAACAAAAGCCTTTTATTAATACGTATACACGTCGGTCAGTTTCATTTTCGGCGTGGTTTCGCGTCATCCTTGGGAATATTAGTGCAGCAAGGAGTTAAGCATTTTAGATTTAGTGTTTAACTCCACGAGATGAACTATAGCAAGCGCGCTTTCCAAAGAACTGTTGTCTTTTTGGATAAACGGCACAGAAGCGTGCCAAACAAGACTGAGCTGGGCAGGCTCGCTACCGCCAAGCGGATTTCTGATATATCGTTTACAAAGAACGACAGCTCTTCCCAAATCGGAGACTTACTGGTGAGAGCATTTCCTCCCCTTACAGGAAAAGACCTTAGCAGGTAAGTGCTGCTGCCTTCATAATCTGTATCGTAGGGTAGAAAATGGTTTCAGAGAAAAGAGTGAAAAGTACTGTAATAAAAGCAGCGAAATGCCGAAAAGGGGCAAGATTGGATGTAAACGTGGATGAGAGAAAACTAAGGTTGCTAAAATCTTCCTTTAGATGTCTTGCAACATTGAGAAGCTGTCGCCAGTAGACAGGATAAGCATCGGACATAAATGACAAGTGGCTAACAGCGCACATATCCGTCTTTTTGTTTTCTTCATTCAGTCATTTGTATTATTGTGTGGAATTAGTTACAAATTTTCCTAACGTTCCATAAGTTTAATGCAAAGTTTACAAAAGAGGTGTGGAATTGTGTAGGATTTACTTTTTGTCGTTTTCTGTTCGTGTGAAGGTCATGCTCAAATTCATGATTCACGCTAACCCGATTAAGCTTTTTTTCGATAGATCAAAATTCTCCATGAAAGCGAGGTTTAGAGAAACTGGAAAGGGATATTTCTTGATTTCCTTTGTTGCTGTCCTCTTAGTCTCGCTTTCAAGGTGAATTTTGATTATCTAAAGAAACATCGAATATCGTTGGTCGATCCAGATGAAGTAAACAAAAAAACAAAAACAAATCAACAACAACAAAAAATTAAATGAAATGTTGGCCAATTGTATTAACAACAGCTGTCTAGACATCTAAGATAATAACCTTCCTTGTTCCAGTACACATTGAATTATTTAAACCTACAATACTTTTTTTTCATGACATACTATGCAATATTTCCGTCGTTGCTACAATCTATGTCAATCTAGAGTAAATGCCACTAAAAGCAAATGTGCATTCAAAATTAATGTATATTTGCATGCACCTTACAGAAATAAATTCACAGTTAAATTCAATTTAACAGAAAAAGGTTAGTGTGGGTAACTACAATCACCTTTCTGTCATTACTTTATTACACTAGCTTGGAAATAATTACATCATATGCAAGAGGGCATGCAATGAGGACAGTGGCAACTGGCCTTCAAAGTGGTGTGCAGCTCATGGACCACTTTGGTGGAAGTAGAAGGAAAAAGATCTTTATATTTCTACCAAGTCAAGGTCTGTTTACATTTAAAGTGTTACTTACATCAACTAAACCTTACAAGTGCATACTATTTAAACTGTTCTCTTCAAATGGAGCATGTCTTGAATAAGCATAGTCTAATTTATAACCAGTTTTCTATGAAACTTATCTTTTTACTTGATACTTTACTTACTTATCTTAGTAAGGTGACTTTCCCTGCAGCCTTGCAACTTCTAGCACAAATTAATAGGAAAATAATAAACCTCCAGATACTAAGTAGAACTTTTAGAAGAAATTGGTCATTTGTTATCTCATCACCCTAGAAATAGTGATGTGCATGACTATTGCATTTTTCCAAATATTAACCGAGTAACAGAGGCTGGCTAAATCAAAATGCATACCTTGACATTAAACAATTGAAAGGTTGAAGGTTTATATGTCATATACAATGTATCCACAAACACTTGCAAGAATCTTCTATAGGCCCATTTCCAGTCTAATGTATCAAATTTATGACGACATTTGATCACAACATGTACATGCATAAACTGTTCTTTCACCATAGCTTTGTCATCTTCCACTTCATCATCTACATCCACTTCAACATCCACTTCATTGTCCACAGTCAGTTTGCCACTAACATCTGGAACCTCTTCAGCACTGTCTATCAACAGCTACTTCAACATCTTCGTCGTCCATAGCACCTGTACCAGCAACATCTACAGCCACTTCAACATCTTCATTATCCACAGTCATTTTACCACCGACATCTTTATCATTGACAGTCAATTTACCATCAACATCTACAACCACTTCAACATCTCTATCATCCACAGTCACTTTACCACCCACATCTCTATCCACTGCCACCTTAACATCTACATCATCACGGGCCACTTTGCTGTCCCCATCTTCAAGCAGCCTTATATCTACACTGCCAGTTGCTCAACCCTCCACATCCACTTCACTGGATCTGATGCCTTTGCCAGTTGATGGAGGTAACTGAAAAAAAAAATTTTGTCACTGTTTGAAATTAAGCTTTTCAGATCTTTCACAAAAATTTGAAAATATTGCTAATTACAAGTCTGAGTTGAAAGGTATCGGCTTATACTACCAACAGCTTAGACTTTGTCTTTCCATTTGTAATTCAATTTACTGACTAGACAAGTGAAGTTATTTTCAGTGAGTATATCTTATCCTGCCTCGATGAAAATCAAAGAAATATGACAAGTTCTAATTTAATTCTGAATTTTATGTGTACTCTGAATTGCTTTTGACATCATAGCTTCTACACGAAGATATCTGACAGCAATGGCTACTGCAAATGCAAGAGGATCAACATCTGGTATGACCCCAGTTTTGTCTTACTTTTTCAATTTACTTTTTGTATTGGTGTTCTAAATGTGTATATGGGTGTATATAAGGCGATTATAATTTAAATCAAATGTTACTCAACAGATGAGAGCTCAGACTTGTCAGATGAGTCAGATTCAAACCATGGCGGTGAGTTGGTGCAATTACAGTTTCAATTGATCTTGATGAAGATACTCAATAAATTAAATAAGAGAACACTTAATCGTTTCTCGTCTAGCTGGCTTATAACACTCCCAAGAGGAAAACTCATTTAAATCGTATTTTTATTGTAAACTGCTGTTATTAAGCTTTCTTCTGATGTAAAGTTTGCAAGAATTTATACGAAACTAGCATAAAAACAAGTGTTTTCATGAACGACACCCCTGAAAGTGGAAAGTAACCTTAAGTTAATTTAAAGAACTTTCACAATTCTGACATGGACCTGATCTTGATGTCTGCACCTTTTTCTTGGTTAGGCCACAATGCAGGACCATCTGTTGTATCATCTGACTCAGAAGATGACATTAATGGTGAGTAAAAGGATGTTCAAGTAAGTCAAAACTGTAGATTAAGGAAGCACTTTTTTAGTAACCCATAGCTATTCGTTCCAGTTCCAGTTAGCCATATGTATATTTAATGAAAAAAACACCTACTAATCTGAGTCACATCACTCAAGAAACTCATAAATAATGGACTTATAAAGGCACAACTACATATGAAAATTAGTGATGAATCTCTATCATCCTGCAGGTAAAGGAAATTATGATTTGTGACATTATCACCTATTACATCAAAGTAATTCCTATCTTTTCTTTTTCTTTTTTGCAGAAGTGATAGTTTACTCAGAAGAGGCTAGACTCTGTAAGCTCACCTTGATATCTCACTAAATGGATATCAATTTCCTTAATGCCTGTACCATGCTATCTTCCTTTTTTGCCATGCATCTGTTGTGAGAAAGATTACAAGAACCATTTTTACCAAAGCCAATGCATCTCTGTGTCAGTACTTTGGGAGGTCATATCCTAGCAACCACAATGCCCCAGTCATCTAGCTTAATAAGACTAGAAATTATCATTTACATTATTCTTTATCAATGAACTAGTATACCTGTTTTAATTATTATTTTGTCTTTCTAGATGGCTATGTCACTGATGATTTTTCAACATCAGGAGTGATAACAGGTATGATTGTGATGAGTTTACCTCAGATAGTGCATGACAAACTGAGCAATGAAAGCACAGGTAGTGTATAATGCTACTGAATACATTCATACATCACTAAATTACTTTCCTCATAGTTACCCATTTCTTATAGGTGAAGGTGTTCATAGCAGGACCACTGAGGTGCTGCAATGTATCAATATTTTAGAGGACAGAGGGCAAAGCACAGCCATTTCATTTCTGATCCACTCTTTTGAAGAGGTAATTAGCTTGTTTATCAGTATGTAGGAAAAGCCCACATAGAATGAGATGTGATCACAATCACGCTCATACCCTACCCTTTGATTGGCAAGAAAAAAAGAAAGTTTGCATGTTAAAAAAAAACAAAAACCAAGAGCTACAAACTAATCTGTCAAATAAAACCCGTTTCTCCCTTTGATCACCTGCTGTGGGAAAATAGCTGTAAACAATTCAAATAGTACACTCATGTTCATGCACATATCTTACTGAACTGTTTCTCTTGTTATCTTAGTTCACATGGCAAGGAACAGAGGATGGTCGTATAATGGTGGCTGTGCTCTTGCCCTTCAGCTGTCCTCTTGCTAGCAAGAGAAGATTGGTTAGGCTAGTACACTAATGTGTTTGTTTTTGTTTCCTCATTGATTTTTCTCTGCCTACTCTGCCTCCACATTTGTTTAACTCAGGTGTATTTGATGTTTATTAACCTTCTCTGTATTTACTTTTTCAAGCATGCTCAACACTGTGGCAAACAGCCCACATATTTACTTCTAGATTGCCAAAGACAGCAGCCATGAAGCCCAGAAAGGTAGCTAAACCTAGTCTTTAGCTCAGAATGCAAAAGCAAATGCACCCAAGTGTTAATTTTAATTAGTTTTTTTTTTGGAGTATTATTGTAATAATTATAATTATCATAGTTATCACTGTTGTTATTGTCGATATATCAAGACGATTTTGCAGATGTTATTATTAGCACAAGAGTAATTGTACCTTTAATTGCAGTGAGAGTAAAATATGGCGTTTCACAAAGCCCTGGCATTGTTGTATTTGTTCTGGCCCCATGTCATAGCAGAAACATGCCACAGTGCGTGGAAATCTTTGAGGGTAAACATGAAAAATTTGAAATTTGAAATCTATATTGTGGTTATATGAATGACACCTTTCATTTTTTAAAGTGTATCATTTGTCATTAAGGTCATGACTGGGGTAGAATAATTTGCTAGCTCCTCTGTTTCCTTCACTAGTAGTCTGATTATCCATTGATTGTTTATGATGCACAAAAAAAAAACAAACAACAAACAAAAAAAGGAATGTGGATGTCTCAAAGACATTTTCTTTTTTTCTAACTTCCATGTGCAACAAATACAAAATTTCCTCTGAAAGAATCTCTGCGAAGTCTTCAATAATCATACCTACAACAAGAATAGCTTCAATCTATTAGTCTTTTTAACACCAACATGTTTTGTACCTTGTACCTTACAAGAATCAAACTTGGATTGTGCAGGCCTTCAAGAGTCCATTGGCAGAGCACAGGCTTTATCTTCCGCAATGAGGGATGAACGGTATGGATTGAAACTTTTCAGCTATTTATGTATTCACAATTAAAAAGATTATCAAAACTTAAAAAATGGGAATGAAAGGTACTGACACAGATACTTCTTTCAACAGGAAAAAGTTGGATGACTGGCGGAAACAAAGACAAAGTCAAGAGCTACAGTACCAGGTACACAATATCCCCTAATTTAGAATTCAATTTGAAAGGATACACTTACAAAATCACATTATTTTAATTTTACTCCCTAATATACCCATTAGAACACTTTGATTTTCATAACAGGCATTACAGTCCAGCCCCAGCAATAACACTAACACTGCTAGCAGCTCCCTGGGAACCAGCTCCAACAATACCGTAAACAATCAGGATGAAACTTCTGTAAGTTACCATCTGCTTTCTCTCTACTCTTAAGTTTTAGATACATGTAAGGTTTGGAAAAATTAAGAATGACATGTCCTCTATTAGTTATCTCAAAAAATTAATAATCTAATGTTATGTCAAGAGTATACAGTGACTTTCCATTTAAATATACCTAAGCAGGCCTGCTTGTTTTATAATTGGGTGCACTGTGTCCAGCTTTCTCTCTACTCTTAAGCTTAGGTTCATGTAAGGTTTGAAAAAATTAAGAATGAAATATACTCTTGTTATTTATCTCAACTAATTCATAATCTAGTTATGTCAATTGTATACAGTGATTTTCTATTTAAATAACTATACCCACATATGTTTATTTTATAATTGTGCGCACTGTGATGTGCCTTATCTGTCGTAATAATATCCATCATCATAATATTTGTCTTTACAGCAAACAAGGGCTCAACGCAGGGGGAGGGTGACAGCACCACCAACTAATGGTGGTGGAACAACCATTGGCGTCCATATCAACAATGGAAAAAAGTTCTCCAGGGCTTTTGAGAAAAATGCCTTTTTCCAGGTAAGAATATAATATAATATTTGCTACATGATGATGGTGGTGATAGTAAGTGATGCATGTTTTCTTTTTTTGGTTATATGAAAACAATAAACAGGAAGTCTATGACTGGATTGGTTCACTTGTTGAAGTACCGCTCCACTTCACACTACAGCGAGGAAGGGAAGTGGTGAGGCACTCTGATCATCTACAAGGGGACGAAGTCCTGGACCTTTTAGAGAGGGTATGTTTCAATCAGAACCCACTTTAATTTTTTCAATGTCTTAAAATAACACATTCCCATTCAAAACACATTTAGTTCTAAAGATGATTTAACTCTTACTTATGTAAATTCTCTAAAATTATTAAACACTTAAAAACAGCGTGAGCTGGGGTAGCATAATAAGTTATTTTATGTGTCTTCGTGACAGACACTTTCATTGCTATGGTCTAATTTGTTTTTTTTTAACAAGTTTTCAGAACACTGAAGAGATGACTAACTTGGAGCAGTCACTGGTAGGTGCAAAAGTCATAAATTAAAAAATAGAGGTTTAATTCTCGATTTCAGATCTGAACCCTTTAACTCCAGAGATCTGATTACGAATTCTCCCCTCTCGTTGCTACACATTTCCTTGTAAACCACTTGTGAGAATTTGGTGTTTTTAAATCAACGTAACAACATCTACCTGATAAGTTTAGGTATTCTCATTACTTGTTTGCTAGATCATGAAGGAATATTATAGGGAGAAGTTAGAGGTTAATCACTTCTGGGAGTTAAAGGGTTAAATGATGAACTCTGTTTTTATTTGTAACTGTACTTATTTTAACATTGATCTGGTATCCTTACAATATTCCCCTTTCCTAATACCTCCAGGGCCACTGTTGACCAGCTCTTCCTAAGCCCTGTCCAGTGTGACCTGGTATCCTTAGATCATTCCCCTTCGTAATCCCTCTGGGGCCACTGTTGACCAGCTCTTCGTGAGCCGTGTCCAGTGCGACCTGGTATCCTTAGATCATTCCCCTTCATAATCCCTCTGGGGCCACTGTTGACCAGCTCTTCGTGAGCCGTGTCCAGTGCAACCTGGTATCCTTAGATCATTCCCCTTTGTAATCCCTCTGGGGCCACTGTTGACCAGCTCTTTGTGAGCCGTGTCCAGTGCGACCTGGTAT
Organism: Pocillopora verrucosa; assembly: GCF_036669915.1. Taxonomy (NCBI): domain Eukaryota; kingdom Metazoa; phylum Cnidaria; class Anthozoa; order Scleractinia; family Pocilloporidae; genus Pocillopora; species Pocillopora verrucosa. Next base: position 19,932,211 of record NC_089325.1, read on the forward strand.
CCTTAGATCATTCCCCTTCATAATCCCTCTGGGGCCACTGTTGACCAGCTCTTCGTGAGAAGTGTCCAGTGCAACCTGGTATCCTTAGATCATTCCCCTTCGTAATCCCTCTGGGGCCACTGTTGACCAGCTCTTTGTGAGCCGTGTCCAGTGCGACCTGGTATCCTTAGATCATTCTCCTTCGTAATCCCTCCGGGGCCACTGTTGACCAGCTCTTTGTGAGCCGTGTCCAGTGCGACCTGGTATCCTTAGATCATTCCCCTTTGTAATCCCTCCTGGGCCACTGTTGACCAGCTCTTCGTGAGAAGTGTCCAGTTGGACCTGGTATCCTTAGATCATTCCCCCTTGTAATCCCTCCGGGGCCACTGTTGACCAGCTCTTCGTGAGAAGTGTCCAGTTGGACCTGGTATCCTTAGATCATTCCCCCTTGTAATCCCTCCGGGGCCACTGTTGACCAGCTCTTCGTGAGAAGTGTCCAGTTGGACCTGGTATCCTTAGATCATTCCCCTTTGTAATCCCTCCTGGGCCACTGTTGACCAGCTCTTCGTGAGCCGTGTCCAGTGCGACCTGGTATCCTTAGATCATTCCCCTTTGTAATCCCTCCGGGGCCATTGTTGACCAGCTCTTCGTGAGAAGTGTCCAGTTGGACCTGGTATCCTTAGATCATTCCCCTTTGTAATCCCTCCAGGCCACTGTTGACCAGCTCTCCGTGAGAAGTGTCCAGTTGGACCTGGTATCCTTAGATCATTCCCCTTTGTAATCCCTCCTGGGCCACTGTTGACCAGCTCTTCGTGAGCCGTGTCCAGTGCGACCTGGTATCCTTAGATCATTCCCCTTTGTAATCCGTCAGGGGCCACTGTTGACCAGCTCTTCGTGAGAAATGTCCAGTTGGACCTGGTATCATTAGATCATTCCCCTTTGTAATCCCTCCGGGGCCACTGTTGACCAGCTCTTCGTGAGAAGTGTCCAGTTGGACCTTGTATCCTTAGATCATTCCCCTTCGTAATCCCTCCTGGGCCACTGTTGACCAGCTCTTCATGAGCCGTGTCCAGTGCGACCTGGTATCCTTAGTTCATTCCCCTTTGTAATCCCTTGGGGCCACTGTTGACCAGCTCTTCGTGAGAAGTGTCCAGTTGGACCTGGTATCCTTAGATCATTCTCCTTTGTTATCCCTCCGGGGCCACTGTTGACCAGCTCTTCATGAGAAGTGTCCAGTTGGACCTGGTATCCTTAGATCATTCCCCTTCATAATCCCTCCGGGCCACTGTTGACCAGCTCTTCGTGAGAAGTGTCCAGTTGGACCTGGTATCCTTAGATCATTCCCCTTCGTAATCCCTCCTGGGCCACTGTTGACCAGCTCTTCGTGAGCCGTGTCCAGTGCGACCTGGTATCCTTAGATCATTCCCCTTTGTAATCTCTCCAGGCCACTGTTGACCAGCTCTTCGTGAGCCGTGTCCAGTGCGACCTGGTATCCTTATATTATTCTCCCTCCTTAACCTTCCCCCCTCTCGCTAAAGCTACTTTGACCAGGCTCTTCTCATGTATTCTTAATTGTTTTTTTCAAAATCCAGCTAGACAGTAAGCTCTATACGTTGTCCCCTTACCCTTCTCCTCATCCCAAAAAACTGTTATGAAGTATCCCCTAACCTTAACTCTAACCTGATGTTTTTAATTTGTGGTTAATATTAATACTTAATCGGATACTTCATGACAAATGTCATTTTTTGCTATGGTTATTCCCTACAATATAAAGCTTTTTTCCTGATGAATTGCCCCACCCCCCAGCCTTCCTTGTCCCCTTAGTCCACTCATGTATTCTGCAGTGTGCTTTATTATTTTTATTTTTTTGTTCATTATAATGATGGTCATAACTCATTCTTCAGACATTAATTTGAAAAGTAATTTGGGTTTGTTAGCTGTAAGATTTCTTCACTGTTCCAGGATTAAAAAAGTTAAGAATCAAATGATTTATGACTCAATTTCTTATGGGTCCTTTTAATCTTCCTGGGTGTGTTGCAGCTGGCCTTTCAACTTGTTCTCTAGTTATTGATAAAAGCAAGAAGGACATCATTTGTGGAGTTATCTTCCTCTCCAGAGTTGATGGAATCATTGTCATTCTCATTGTTACTATTTGTATGGCTTTCACTTTGCTCTACTTATCTTCAGCTATGTTGGGGTTTTCACTGTCTTGCAAGGATTGTTTACATGTTAAATCTCTTTCCTTCAGTTGTGTTTGCAAACCAGGGCCTTCAGGATTCATTTGGAAAAGCCAATATCTTGCAAAAACCTCCACTGTGTAGTTCTTAGTGTTGTAGATATGTTAGTCAAGTCAATGTTTCTTGAGGCACTTTACCCCCTCTTGCAAAATTGTTTACCTTTGTACATTCTTCAAACCAATCTTTCCCAGCATAATCAGGGAGACTTTTTCCTGTGTTTTTGTGGTGCTTTCTTTTTTTGTTCTCCTTTGGCTGCTCTGCTCTTTTCTTCTTATTGAGCTGCATCACCTTGATATGCTGGAGGTTATCAACCACACATGTTGCCTTCATGATCCCTTGCTTTTCAATTTTGAGGCAAGAATAACAATTTCCTCACTTCTTGCAGAGCAGATGAAGTGTGTCGAGTTCAGGATTTTAAATGCAACACAGGATACAGACACTTGGAGAGAGAAGCCAAAGTTATTGAAGCATATTCAAGAAATCTGCGAAGACACCACATCAGAAAGAGAAGAAGTAATAAAGAAAACTATCGAAAATCGAAAGGAAAAAGAAAAGGTTCAAAATCGACATGTTACTAGAACAAAGTAATTGAGGCGGAAACCTGCTGGGTAATAATCTTCCAATATGTTTACTGCACCCTCCTTGCCTTGCTGTCCCTGAAAGAGAGTAGATGTTGAGAGTTTTTTGCTTGCTGTTTGGTCAAGATGTGACATACCTCGCACAGCTCTTGTGAAGATATCATTTCAGGTATGCCAAGAAAGCAGAACTACCACAAATATCAAGCAAGAACTTAGCAATAAAGTCAAGATGTGACATACCTCGCACAGCTCTTATGAAGATACCATTTCAGTAATGCCAAGAGGGTCGAACTACCTCAAACCTCAAGAAGTCAGAGATTAAGAGTACTCCTTCATGTATCCTGAAGAGTATGGCATAGATGAGAAGTACAAAAGCAACTCTCACAGATGCACAACAGTGAGGAAGAGCTTGACAATGCTGAAGATGAGGGATATTGCGCACATCTAACCCGATAAAATGTCTTTTAATAAGAGTACCTAGCTTTGAAAATTGTTGTGATGGAAACAGCCATATAAGTGCAGAACGCATATTATTAAGCTGACAAAAGCATATAGTACATGTAGTGTTATCTAAACAGTACAAAATCCATGTAAAATCCACAATTACTAAGATACTTTCAAAATTGTTGGGATGAAAAGTCATGCAAATGCAGAGGATGTATAATTATATGAGCAGAAGCATGTTTCTATACTTTTTGTTTGTTTCTGAACATGTAGATATATCAAAATAGTATGAAATCATGTAAACTCTACAATTAATGAGATACTTTGAAAATTGTTGGGATGGAAACAGTCATGCATAAATTTTTTGTTTATTTTTGAACATGTAGTGTTATCTAAATAGTGTAAAATCATGTAAACTCTACAGTTACTCAGATACTTTGAAAATTGTTGGGATGGAAACTGTCATGTATATACTTTTTGTTGATTTTTGAACATGTAGTTTCACATAAATAGGATACAAAACTCTACAATTACTGAGATATTTAATGTGACCTCCCTCCTTCCAACATTTGATTTAGGGGGATGGTTCCCCCTCAAAGCCATTATTTTTCTGTAGACTCGTCTCGGACCCAACCCCTCCCACCTCCTCAACCCTAAGGAGTCCAAATTGTATGAAAGTGTTCATAAATGGGCCATTGGATTATTTAAACTCTCTGGATAATACTTCCCAGCGGCACCTACACGAGGGTGATATGCCACTCATCCCATGAGTGGCATACCACCCTCTGCCTATGTTTCATTGCAGGTGTCATTCAAAGGAAACTACCCCTCAGATGAAGAGGAACTCTCAGAGACAATGAAGGGTAAACACAAAAGTAAATAGATTATGATGACCAATGTTAACACCACCAACTTCATAATTAGTCTTAATAACTCTTACTCATAATAACTCTTCTTCTTTATCAAACTTCCTTGTGCAGTGTTTGTGCCATGATGAAGCACAGTGAGGTACCTGTTTCTTCCAGTGAATTACCAAAAACATTTAAATTGTTTGTTAATTTTATTTGAGGGTACATCCCAAAATATTTCCAACAAGCCCCTTAGTTTGTTATTTTTATCATCAGTTGTTAGTATCCACACATGACCAACCCTCATTTTTGCCTTTATTCCAGTGAGCACATTACAACATTCAACTAATCTCTCATTTTTTCACCTTTTTTCACATGGAAACAAAAGATGACCATGAAAATAAAGATGAAGGAGCCAGGATGGAGAAAAAAAAGAGAAAGGACCAAAGATCTCACAGGGATCGAAAGGGAAAGAGAAAAAGGGAAGATGCCAAACACTAGAAATAAGTTGTATACCATCACTCGTGATCAGTACTACCAGTAAACTTGATCATACCGAGACAAAGGCAGATCCAAAATTACTACTAAATTCATTTTATATGTACCTCACCTAACCATAAGTTCACAAGTGTAAGCCATTAAATGATATTCTATTATAATTTAAGGGTTTTTTGTTTGTTTGATAGACTGGTTATGTGTAAAGGTACACAACTTTATTCTCCACCTTTTCATTTCAAGTAGTATATAAAAATAGATAACATGTACAGTGGAAACTTGATTTAATAGAGTGCCAAGGGGCTGGAGACATTGGTTGGCTATATTTAGGGTTTGTTATATTGAGGTTCTGTGGCATTTATATTACTGTAACTTTAGCTGGGCTGAAACAGAAGTATTGTTTGTCATATCAAGAACTTCGTTGTATAGAGGTTCATTAAATCGAGGTTCCACTGTACCATTAACGTACTATTTCCTACTTAACCCTTTAATCCCTAAGAGTGACTAGAATCTAATTTCTCCTCACAATATCATCCTTCAATCACACATAAGGTCATGAGAGTCTAGGAAATGATCACCAACTGGAGAAGTTCTTAATTATTAAACAAACTCTCCTTGTCAGCACCTGTGTAAATGTGTAAGTACAGTATGGAGAGTGTGCATACTGATGTTAGAGTGTAGAGGGTTAATGTTGAATGAACACAACACAGCCTACAGTACAACAATGTCTACATTCATTCAGAAAGTGCACTGTTAACCCTTTACACCCTAACATCAGGAGGGGATATTCTCAATACCAGTCTTTATACATTTCCCAAGTGTTAACAACAAAAATTAGTTTAACAATCAAGAGTGTCTTAAGCTGGTGAACATTTCCTTTGTTTTTGTTACCTGAATGTGTAATTCAGGGGTGATGTTGTAAGGAGAAGTTTGATGCTAGTCACTCATTGGGGTCAAACGATTAATCATAGCCCTTAAGTTTTTTAAGAAAGTTATTCCCTACAAAGTTGTGTTCATTCAGTTCAGTTAAGATCCATTACACAATGCCTCTGTTATATTTAGGCAGTAAGTATGTTGACTGAGTCCGGAATCTTAACCCTTTGACTCCCAAGATCTGATTGTTAATTCTCCTTTCTAGCTGCTGCATATTTCCTTGTGTATTAGTTACAAGAATTTGGTGTTTTGATCAAGATGACAACTTCTACCTGATAAGTTTGAGTATTCTCATCACCTGTTTGCTAAATGATGTATAAGTGTTATTAATAGGGAGAAGTTACATGTCAATCACTTCTGGGAGTTAAAAAGTTATCAATAAGGCTAAGGATTTTCTGCTAAGATCTTGACTAAAGGATCATCACTATCTCTTACAAAGAAAAAAAAATTGAAATACTTAAGAGGTTGTCTCTCTTATTTCCACCCGGTATATTTCACGTCAAAAATAATTTTCCCTGATATATAGGGGTCAGAATATGTTAAAGTTTGCCTTTTCAAATATATGGAGAGGGAAATTCTAACTTTCTTAGCAAACTAGAAAGGTTGTTAAGGGATCTGATATAAATGTTATGGCTTAACTATGCAAATCAAATATTTTACAATGTTACAAAATATGCGTATTATTCAATTTCCGAGATGTTGTGATAGTCCCTACCAACTGGTGAAATAATTATGGCCCCTAATGCAGCCAGAAAATTATTTCAAATCAAACCAAATCTAACTTAGTTCTTTCCTAAGTATAGTCTTTCTGTTGACAGAGTTTAAGGTGAAATTGGCAGGGTGGAAATAAGAGAGATGGCCTCTTAAGCCGTAAAGATCTAATTCTGGATGCCTCAGAATTCCTTGTTAGTTGTCAGTGTAGATGGGCTAGATGTCACCAAGGCTACATTTAATAGTGAGACAACTCAACATTTTGCAACTCGCTAAGGCCAAAGGAACATCCAGTGACAGACAAAAATCCTCATGTTTACAAGCAATTAAGTACTTTTCCCAAGCTGCAAGCCTAAATATTCAGCTGAGTGTTTTGTCATTAGGAATGAGAGTTTGAAAAACACAGTTTAGTACCCATATTACTTTGCTCAGAAGTATTACCTCCAGCTCGAGGTTTTCGAGATACAAGTTTGCTTTAAAAGGTTGCTACTTTTGGTTAGTTCGGTAAGAAGGAAAGGAATTGCGTTGCAGAGTGGTTGAATGGTTTATAAAATCTTGCTCTAAACCAGAAGTTGTTTTATTTGTTTTTAAAAAAGTATACATATATCACTGAACGTTCATCTAAAAGTGACACTAGTTTATCTAAAAGTGACACAAGTGTTCCCCTGCGTAGTTAACCATAAAAATTTTACATTTTACAATAAACTAAGGATTACCAAAAGTTTGTTCTTGTCTGTATTAAGTCCCATTCCAGCGAAGTTTAAGTTTAAGTTTATCCTTCTATACCCGAAATGACTACACCTGACCTGGGGTTTTCGTGCTTTGGGAAAATTTCTGTTTCCAACACATTTGCTCCCACTTCCTTTTACACCTTCCCTTTGAATGCTATCTCTGAAACTTAACGAAAACTTACGAAATACTCACCTAATGACCAAGGTTCTTGCAACAACACTACCTGCCATCGTCCTCCTCAATCAGTGTTTGACTCTTTCCCAGTCTTTCTCGTTAGTACTGTAACCGAGCTCGATTAGTTATCGAGCTTGATTAGTAATCGTACTCGATTAGCAATCAAGCTCGACTTGTAGTTATTGAGCTCGATTATCAAACGTCGTTTGCTTATCGAGCAGGAATGGTAATCGAGTACGACAAATCGATATCGAGCTCGGTTGCCCAGAAACAAATATTGATCCATGTTGTTAAACTAGTTCAGTTACATCAACAAACCAAACCATCTGGTATTGTATGGGTACAATTTGACCACTCAGATGTAGGTCAGAAAACAAGGAATGAAAAAAGACATTTGTATGTACAAGGAATTGAACACACATGGACCCCAGTAAACCCTGTGACTACACAGTTGCGGTAGGTAGAAACAGAACAGCACAAGTTGTTAGAAAACAATTTCCACTGCATCCCGCTGCAGCAAAAACAATTCACAGGTCACAAGGTGATACTGACAGTAGAATTGTTGTGGATTTTAGTACCAGAAATACTATTCCACACATACATTATGTGGGACTCAGTAGAGTGACTGCTATAGAAGGCCTATATATTTCTGATTTGTGTGAAAGCAAGATTGCTGTTAATCCAGATGGAGAGATTAAGAACAACTGCAAAACTTAAGCTTTGCATCTCCCCTCTCCATGACATAACATTTTCCCTTCTTAAACTGTGTTATCTTAATGTAAGGTCTCTTCACAAACACATAGAAGATATACGTAAAGACTTAATTTATCTAAGTGCTGATATCAATATTTTCACAGAAACAAGATTTAATTCTCAAGATAATAATGACATGTATGACATTGCTGGTTATGTTCTCTTCCGTAATGATAACCTTAATTCCAGCAATGGATCAAGGTCTTACGGTGGTACAGCTGTGTACAGTAAAATCCCATACTTACCTGGATACCCCTATTGTCACAATATACATGGTGTTGAAATAACAGTAATTAAGTTAGCAAGTCTTTAGGATTGAATAATCATAGGGATATATCACTCCCCAAACGTGCCTGTAAGACAACTTTATGAAGCAATAACTGAGGTATTAATTAACATTTCACCAGACAACAATAACATTACTGGAGACTTTAATATAAATTGGCTTGTTGAAACAGACAGAAGACCTTTGTATAATTTACTAGTGAGGGATAACCATTACAAACAGTTCATATCAACTTATACAACTGACAACAACACAGTAATTGATCATATATATACAAATATATCTAACATTGATATACAAGCAGATGTTTTAGCAACATATTTCACAGATCATAAAGCTGTTTGGGCCTCATTTCACGGTGTCCTCTAACAAATTACTTTATCATGATGTACATTGTTTTTAAGTTAAGAGAGCAACAAAAGAAAGCAGTAAATAGTTATGAAAAGAGTTGTTTCCCTTTTTTCAGAGGAATTTGTAATGAGAAACTCGCAAAACTATTAATAAGGAAATGCTGCTTATTCATTTGGTACCAGAACAGGCCTTTTAAAATTAAGTTTGAAGTCATCTTTCTAAGAGTTGTCCAGTTTAACAACCATTTACAAAAGAGAAAAATAAACTACATAACACACAGTCTTGAAATTTCAAGGCAGCTCCTTTAGCATCTTGGCTAATTTCTAACTGCAACCTTTATTGACAACCCTGCATTAAACAATTATTCCACAGTTAAGTCTGCCGCAACCCCTCCTGAAATACTCCAGGATACCAAAAAAAAAACAACAACAAACAAACAAACATATTAGTGAAGTGAGCAAACAACCACATGCGTGACTTTCACGTAATCTAAAATTCGTGATTGCAGCACTCCCACGTGCGTAAAGTGCTTGTAACTTATGGGAAACACACGCATGTTACACCAAAAAAACCCGCGTGTAGCAGAAGAGGCCGATTACTCGCAATTTCTCGTAGTTTTGAATTTCTCTTTTGTTTTTCAGAACACCCATATACCTGTACTTTTTTACACAGATGCGATAGAAATTAATTGGAAAAGCATTCCTTGAAATAGGAAGTCGTCCTGTATTTTCAGCGAAAAAGATCGTCAAGTGATCAGAACAACACCGGCCAGATTATGGTCACGTGCTCGGCAACGACTTCTTGAAAGCGATCATCTTTCATTCTTACCATCAAAACAGTCACGTTTGCATAGAAGAATAACAAAACGAAACGATTACAACGGAAAGACGCAAATTGGCGTAGAAAGAAATAATGCTGCAAATTACCATTTTTTTATGTCAGGGGTACATGTTTCCGTGGGAATTTCTGTGTCAACAGCTTGCTGTCACTCACAAAGTCTTCGTGATTCTCGCTGGTCCTCGTTATGTTTAGCGCATGGACGATTCGAAGACCCTTCAAATTTGGTTTTTAAGTTGATCATAGCACTAGTCTGAAACATTTGAAGTCCATTTCAATATAGTAAATGTCGAAACAGGCCTGTAAAGACAATAAATATTGCAACGATCAGTGCAATCATAATAGCGCCAGGACTTTGGACTTACTTCTTCGGAAGGATAGATCTCGAGTTCAAAGCCGACTAATTACGACTAATTACGAAGATTCCACGCTAATTTGCATATCGCAGAGCGCCCACAAGAACTCGTTTCTCCGCTATCGTATATCCACGAGTTAAACAGTAGTAGCAGAAATTTTTTCAATTTTTTTTCAATGACTGTTACGAAAATATTTACTGCTCCAAGTATTTGCAGTATTGCCGTATAAACAAATAAATAGCCTAAGCCACCAAGAGGTAATTTATTTGTTGAAGACGATTACCAAACGTTCAAAAACACGCCAAAAAGCTTCCAGGGAGGGAGGGAAAGGCATATTGCTTGATAAAAGTATAAGTTAATACCCCAGATCTCTCCTGCAAATCTGTATTTGTTCAAATAATTCCCGCACAAAAATTACTATTCAGGCTGTTGATTCCAGGCTTAATATCACCCCTGTAGTACAGTTGACTCACGGTGAGTGACAGGTTTCCTTCCGCTCAAAAACCCCTTGCAAACACTTTGTCAATGAAATCCCACACAAGTACGCATTGCGGACCTATTTTTACTTTATTTCAAGGTGGACCTAGGGAGGCCTACAAGACTCTAACAGAGGAAGAGAAGGAGAAAGTAAGAACTATCCTAGAATAGGCTTAGCCACGAGTTGCTTGGCAACTTTTCGGCAACTTTTTTAGAATTTAGGCAACTATTAGAATTTTCGGCAACATTGGGCTTTTTGAGGTTCTTTGAAGCCACTTCACGTTTTGAGCCACATTGGTCAGTTTTCGATAGACATTTATTCAATTTATTCTAAAATACAATAATTGGGGCCTAAGGGCCCCCCCCATGGGTTGATTTTTGTGATGCTTTATCACGAGGTCAGCGGTATCACGTTGCACGTTTTTCAAGATGGCGGACACTTACAGTGATTCCAATACATCCAACTCAGATGAATCTGCAGATGAGGGCCCAAGTAATCTGATTGCGGAAGCCAAAGGACTGGGGGCCAATCTTCGTACTCCCGAAAAAGCCAAAATAGCAAGAGAAAGAAAGCTACAGACTAATCCAGCTGGTAAGAGCCGCTCAAGCTCAAGTTGTGAAGTTGTGTGAAAGAGACTTGTCAATAACGTGTCAGCTGATGAGATTGAATTCTTGGAATTTTACAAATCAAATGCTCTATCTTATTTTTTTCGTAGGGTCATAGAACACAGACACAGGTCAATACTAAAGATGTACAAAGAAAATATTTATGCATTTGTACAATAAATAAATTGTTTTCTTAATGCTGTCATAGAGTACTAAAGTCGTGACGTCACATTTCCACGACACAGAAATTCTCAGTTCTAAACAAACAGCACATTCCAGAGAAAATGGCGTCGCTGTCGATCGCTTCACTGATTTCTTTCTTCTCGGAAGAAAAGAAGTCTATTAGAAAAGGAGAAAACCACTACAAATCAGATCATGTGGGGTCACTTTGTATCAACAAGGTGTTTTACGCGGGGAAGTGCATGCAAGCATGAAAAAGAAGGTCTATAAAGTCACGGTGAGTTAACTAAAATTTAGCTAACATCTTCTATTAAAAGCACTCAACAGAGCTCAAGATTTAGTCCGATTTACAGTTCTGTTTTAGGTAGATTTGTTTGGTTCTTTCGCTTCTTTGCACGATTAGAGATGGTAAAGGCGATCTTAGCCGCCAAATTCCTACTTACCATATTTTCAAACGTAATGGCTACCGAACAAAAATTTGTGTAGTGATTTGTTTACTTCATAGCGTGGTTTTAACGCAGCACATAGTTGTTATCATTTGGGACCACCTGAATCCAATTCGTTGGTGTGATGTTCTTTCGTTGTTTTCTTTTCCTAAATTTACTTGGATGAGCAACACGAAATTAAGTCGTCTGACTGTGAATGCCCAAGAGGAGCATTTAAGTGTAGCCATGCAGCTGCACTCTTTATACACGGCATCCATAATCTAAGCAGAACTGACGTTGAGTGTCAGTGGAGGAAAACGAAATCGAACACATCGCTCTCAGCTCAAGCTGTGGCAGAAATGTTCCCTCCACCTAAGAAGTACACTGCCTTGGGAAGAAAGCCAGTACAGGTTGACAGAGCACAGTTGTATGAAGACCTTAAACAATATGGAAGGTTTACAGGCCTTTGCTGGCTGCTCAGCTCAGAGCCACCTGCTTTTAACGAACTATCAATTCCAACAATAGAGGATATAATATTTTCAGAAGAGTTTCTCTAAACCAGAGGGCTTCAACAACTGGACTGTTTAGTTTGACGATCCAGAATACTTGAAGAAGATATATTGAAAATCAGTAGGGTCACTGTTGGCCAGCGTGACAATCCTGCCTGGCATTTGGCAAGGAGGGGCCGTCTTACTGCCAGCAACTTTGGTAATGTTCTGAAAGCCAAACGAGTTACTCCCTCACTTCTGAAACACCTTCTTGGAGAATATGACCTCTCAAGAGTGAAAGCAGTACAATGGGGAGTTAACAATGAAGAGGAAGCTATCAAGGCCTTCACCTTGAAGACAGGGAAAACAGTTAAAGAAACTGGAATCTGGTTTCATTCCTCTGGTATTCTTGGTGCTTCCCCTGATGGGATTGTTGACCATGAAACTACTAAGGAAGAAGAGGAAATGATCAAGGGAGAGATATCAGGCCATAACGTTTCTGTCATATATGATGGAACCACGTGACTTGGTGAAGCACTTGCAATAGTTGTTAGATTTATAACAGCTGACTGGGAAATAAAGCAACGTCTGGTGCGCTTACAGCTGATAGTGAAATCTCTAAAAGGAGACGATTTGGCTCGCGAAATCATCACGGTTCTCGCACAACAATACAATGTGCAAAACAGCAGTCTCTGTGCAGCAATGAGGGATGGAGCCTCGGTTAATGGAGCTGCCATGAGAACTGTGAAGGTAGTCTTCCCAAAGGTGGTGGATGTCCGTTGTTTTTCCCATGCAATTGACGGCATAGACAGTCATTTGAACATCCCCACACTCAGGCGCTTCTTACAGCTCTGGAATGCCCTGTTTGGCCATAGTCCCGCAACTTGAATCGCGTGGAAAGAGCGTATGGGCATCTCAAATAAATCCTATGCCCCAATGAGATGGTGGAGCTGGTGGGAGGTAGCAAACCAGATTATGCTGCAGTTTGCTGAGATCCATCCTTTCTTGCAAGCAATATTACAGGAGGCTGCTAACAAAGCTACCCTAAGACAGCTAGATGAATGCTCGCCAACGCCCAGACGAAGTTGTTGCTCCAGATTGAGTTAGCTGCAGTCGTTGATGCAGGCAAGCCCATGGTTGAGTCAATATACATCCTAGAAGGAGATGGCACGCTCGCTTGGCAGTGCTATGAGCAGCTCCTAATTATTCAGAACAGCATCCACGGTGCCAACCTCCCCAACCTAACGGCTTTATCCAGAGAAGTTTCTGGGGGAAATGTAGTGGTTGCCCAACAGTACCATCAATATGGCATTGCGGCAATTCAACCAGGATGGGAGTACTTCACCAATACGGTGATGGGAGTCATGGGTCCCCAAGTGGAAATGTTTAAAGCTGCACGGCTTTTCAGCCCTCGCCATATAACTCAGCTGTGCCCTGTAGCAAATGGTGTAGATGTCCTCACGTCTATCGCCTTCCTGAATGATGCTGCCATGATTGCAAACATGAAGAATGAGCTTCCAAGATACCTTGCAAGAGCCGATGGCATAGCTGATGGCGTTGATCCTATCAGATAGTGGAAAGAAAATGAAGCCAAGCTCCCATTCTGGTCTGCAGCAGCTAAGCTTATCCTATTGATGCAGCCTTCATCTGCATTGTCCGAGAGAGTATTTTCTATTCTTACGACGGCATTTGGTCACTTGCAGGACCTCGCCCTGCAAGACTACATAGTATGCTCGTTTATGCTTCAGTTCAATAAGAGATAGAAACATTCGCGATGGCTAGGTTCATTGAACTTGAACTGAAAAAAGTGTAGAAAATATATGTAAATAAGATATTTCTTTTGCTAACAAGTTGTAAGATTAACAAGTAGTAAGGCATGAGCTTTCTAGTATTTGTGCTTCTCACTTGGAGAGACCAAGAGATCGTTTTATTATACAGTTGTTATTAAAACATGTTGAATACAATAAAAATCAGGTGAGCATAATGCTATATTTTTCGAGCGTAATTTCGGGCATAATACTAGGTTTTTTTGGGTGGCACTCAAAAGCATAATACTCGAATTTTCGAGCATAATGTATCTGACCCTACAGTTTGCCCTGTAAATTTGACAAAAATTCAACTTTAATGTTAAGATTGTGAAAAGTGCAGGTCTGTAGGCTAAAGTTTTTCTTTTGTCACATAATTTACTACTAAAAGTAATCTTGTGTGGATATATTTGCTGAAGAGATTTTAGGAAAGGCTAGCCTTAACTCCTTGCAATATATTTAAGCTACAATTCCTCAAACCCATTTATATATTTTCTTAAACATTTTTATTATCCAGCCCACCTAGTGGTGTTCAAAATAATATTATTATTCAAAAACCATATCCCCACAGCCTTCTTCAATTAAAGGAAACTGCAAATTGACAAGTGCAGCACACAATTGCAAAAGAATGTCAGCATAACAGTGCAAATAAGATGGAATAAAGCTTAAAATTCTACAGTCTTTCAGTCTAGCATTGGCTCTCTCTACATGGATGTGGCATTTGCCTACAGCCTTGGTTGCCTTTGCCTCACTTTCTGTGAATGTTCCACTGTTTAGGAAAGGTGGAATGTTAACAGAGACACCATTGGGTAGAATATCCTGGATAAGAAACCCCTTGTCAGCAAGGATCATGTCACCAGCACTGAAATGATTTACCAGACAAGACTGCTGAACAATAGCCTTGTCTGAAATGGATCCTGGATATAAATTACTGAAATAAGCGATGACAGCATTTGGTGCAACACCAATAATCACCTTGAAAGAGTTCATTCCTCTGTACGATGAGTATGTGGCATTTTGTTGGCTCATCAATCCAGGAGCAGCCACTTTTATGTCAGTACAGTCTATAATAATCCTGGATGAGCCAAATTGACTGAATGAGGATGGTGCAGAAAGTTTGTTTTTTCATCTAGAGGGAATGGGACTTTATTGCTGTCCCTTAATTTTCCCCATGGTTAATTTTTTCCAAAATGCAAGAAAATCGCCCTTTGATAAGACAGGTGGCCTGTGGACGCAGCTGAAATTTCCAGTTGCTGTTTCATGCTGTCGAAAAATAGATTATTATTAAAAGTAGTATTCTTTCCAGTAAAATAGCTCTTCATGAACTTTACTTGGGCTCTCACCACTGGATGGGGAAGATAACCTCCACCTGTTACCGTCATACATTTCTTCAGGGAGAACCAAGACCCGCTCTTGTCAGCTCCTCTTCGCTAAGCATGCATGAAGTTGCTCGCAGGTCCAACGACATATCAGGAAACATCAATCGTTGTACATTGTGGCGCATTGTGATGGTCTTGTTGCAGCTTAAGGGCGATTTCAAGCCCCTCTTGAATAGAAGAGTGAGGCTCTCTCTGGATTCATCAAGACAAAGTGGATGCACAAAAGCTCTTTGGTTAGGTGTTCAGCTGGCTCCCACGTGTTTTCTGCTGGTGAGTAATTCTTCCACTGAATGAAGTACACTGCTTTACCTCTATGATGTCTTTTTGCAACTATGTGCTCAACTTTTGTAAAAACCAATAATAATAGGTTTTGTCTGAGGTCCATATTTCAATTTGAAGCTATGATCACGATCATCACTGAGTAATGACCCATAAAAGTCCAGTGGATGCCTGGAATACTTCGACACTTTGTCTCGAAAGTATTTGATAGCAACTGAATGGACTGATTAAAACTTAACCTTTTCAATGTCTTGAACAATCAAAATGGATCCAAATTTGAATAAATTATCTAAACACAAACTGTTCCCTCACGCGTTTGCAACCCGGAGGTGGGTGCTTGCCTTTCATGGCTTGTTTTGATTTCAAAGAGCTGAATTATACATTTCCTTCCCATTTCCCTCGCCTACAAGCAAACAAAACACTACACCGTTTTCTAAAACTTAGAAAACTCTAGATCTGGACTGCATTTACCTGTTGTAGTGAGTAAGAGTGGAATTGTGAAGTGCAAGTGAGTGACCTGCACATCAGGCTCACTCTTGCAATGTTTTTATATTTGCCTCAGCAGAATAAAAATATTTCAGACTATTTGAAATACATCAAGTCACTTAAACCATCAGCAAAGTAACTGAAAAAAGAGCAGTTAATGTCTGCATCACGTTCATTATCTGAGCAACACATTTAAAACTCTGTATTCGATATAAAAAACTATTTCAACTCACCCAGGTAACATTTTGATGGCGGTCTATAGTGTAAAATTAAAAGATATTGATGCACATGAATCTAAGTGACTATTAAAGTGCTTTGTAAAGAGCGCAGCCCACCCTTAGTTAGACACTATTGTTAACATTATTGCATCTTGGGATTTTGGCTCACACACCCAACCGTTTGATTGACAGCAGTTAAAATCTCCAAAGAGACTCGAGTATTCCCAAAGCAAAATCTGTCGATCAGTCATAGCTGACTAGTTCTGGATATGCAAATTATTATGCCGCATATTAAAACTGGGCACTGTAAGTACATGTTGTGAAAGACAATAGCATTCTGGGCAATGGTGCAATGGTGTGCAGGATTTGCCAAGAAATTCGTGCACAGGAAAAAATAATTCATGAGATGGATGAAAAAGCAAAGATGTAAAAGTAATTCAAAGGGTAGATGTACTTATTAATGAAACACCATAAAAAATTAATTAAACAAACAGTTTTATAAGTATGTTTTAGTAAAAATAATTCATATAATTTTGACCAGGATGGGCCCCCATAGATGGTATGTCTCTGAAAATAACAGCCTGAGATTTCCAAAAATGAGTAATTCCCTTTTTTGGCCACAGACTAGAAAACCTACCTATTGAAGACTAGGGAAGAACGAAATTACACAATGAGGAATGGACACTAAGTCTCATATGCCCAATAAGGGCCTGGTACTAGTTCATCGGACCACATTCTTGTTTTACGTTCTCCTCGTTCTTTAGCAAGAATGGCCAACTGTATTTGTCTGTGAGATGGATGGATTCATATTTAAAGACACTTTTTCAATATATTCTAGAATGCAATGTACTGCCTTGCGACTTCCATTGGGAACAAGCCTGGGAACAATGGGCATGTAAAATGGCTAATTGTGTTGTGGCACATGATGAAGAACTGCTTGCCTTACTGCAAAGAACAGCACATCCTTCCACTAGGGAGGAATTTGAGTCAGCTATCCCAATGCTAGGTGATTTTCATGTTTGGAAAAGCAACAGAGCCTTGCATCACAGGTTCCAAGACAGGTGGCTGGCAGAGGAAGAGATTAGTTTCTACAGCAATCAGTCGTCATCCTTAATCACAAACGTCTACTCTTTCTCTGATATAAAGTTAAAAAGATGGTTGTGAGATGGAAATAGTGAGGGTTGAATAGAACTGTAACCTCCCCTTGAAAAGTCCATGCTGATTGATTCTATCTAATGAATTCTCTTTTTGCATGACACAATTCAAATATTTTGGATGGTGAATAATATTTCTTTTTACAGTTCCCGGCGCCATCTTGGAATAGTAACCGCGCAAACATCATGTCGAGGCTAACGTTGAGTCGCATTTCATATCTGGTGTGTTTAACAGAGAATCTACACCCATCTTTGCTTTTTCTCCGGTTTTGTCCTGCTTTTTTTTTTGCCATACTTTTCGATAATGAACAGCAATAATACCCACCAAGATACTCCTCCGTCGATTTTGAAGAAAAGAGGGAAACAGTGTGCCGTTTACGGCTGTCACAACAGCTATTACAATGACAAGGGGTTCTTCGCCGGTTACCATTTTTTCAGTTTTCCAACCGACCCCAAGACCAGAAATCGCTGGTGTAACCTTATAAAGCGGCAACATTGAAAGGATGATTTCAATGCAACTGCTGCAACTGTTGTTTGCAGTGAACATTTTAGACAAGAAGATATTATAAGAAAATTGACCCGCAGGTACTTAAAGAAAGGTATGTGACATGCAAAAACAGATATAAAAAAGTCATATATAGTAAATATTTCATTACAGCTGCATTATCAGCTAAGTTTTTGTTCCTTTGTACATTAAGCTTTAAAATTGTAACACTGTATAGCTTTTGACTGAAGGTTGGCTTTTCACATCGAAGGAAATATAGTTACCCCAATACAACATTTCAATAGCATTGGATTACTGTTGTGCATCATTAATTGTACTAAATTCCCTAGTGCCATATAGATGTACTGAGATCAAAAACATTTAAACTGACATTACAGTTAAGTATTTTTCATAACTGTATCGAAATGACCATTAACACCACAACATGTTCATTTATTATGGTCATGTAATTATTTTGATTTTTATTGCATTTTGTTTTAAGGTGCTGAGCCATCTCAGTTTTCATGGAGCGTGCCAAAAAAATCTCGAAAAGCTCCTCCAAGGCGAACCCAGACTAAAGTAGTTTTAGCTCAGGAAATGGATGTTGCAGACTCCTTGGAAGTCACTGAAGACGCAATAATCATATCAGTGCCACCTGAAATAGTTTCCACCGCAGTCAGCAGCAGTCAATGTTCAAATTCATTAGCTAATGATCTGGATCAAGCTGAAACCTCTAAAGGCAATGTTGTTGAACAACTACAGAGGCAT
Source organism: Pocillopora verrucosa (assembly GCF_036669915.1). Classification (NCBI taxonomy): domain Eukaryota; kingdom Metazoa; phylum Cnidaria; class Anthozoa; order Scleractinia; family Pocilloporidae; genus Pocillopora; species Pocillopora verrucosa. The sequence goes on from NC_089325.1 coordinate 19,950,674, forward strand.
TTTACATTACTGTAACTAAAGTTAGCTGATCGAGAAGAAAAGTTGGCAGAGATGGAAAAAGAGAATGAGATTTTGATAGGGCGCCAATTTTCCTTAGACAAAATAAAGGATGATAATTCAGCAATCCTATTTTACACTGGGTTTCCTTGCTATGAAGCACTGATAAGTTTTTTCAAGTATCTTGAGCCAAAATCGGGGAAAATGCAGTACTGGAAAGGAGAACACTTAGTGAGAGAGAGCCAGCCTTATCAAGTCGGACAAACAGATAACCAGAGAAAGTGGAGTGCTAGATTTATTGAATAGTGGTGACAATGTTATGGTTGACCGTGGCTTTGACATAAAGGACATTATACCTGATGGTGTCATGGTTAATATGCCCCCTTTTTTAGCCGGACGAGATCAACTGACTGCATCAGAGACAGAGGAAACTATGACCATCGCCTCTGTGCGAATACACGTGGAGAGGGCAATTGGTAGGATCAAGACTTACCATATTTTGGATGGGAACTTACCCAACACTTTAAGCCCTTACGCAACACAAATAGCCACAGTATGTGGACTATTGACAAATTTTCTTCCTCCATTGCTGCCCCCTGCAAAACCAAAACCCTAAATTCTTTTTTTATTACCAGTAACTTTATTTTGTTTACACACCTAAAATGATTTCTGGTATGTTTATCACTGATTTTGCAACCCCTAGACAATCAGATGGGAGATAAAGCAACAAACACAAATTTCAAGAAACAAGATAATTAAATTGACAGTGTGGTTTCTTGAAGTTACGTTTTGTGGTTTGGTCTCTCTCCTGAGTGGCTCTTAGCTACTGTTGCTTACCTTTGGGGTTCTGTTATTTTAAGTGGAAAAGTGTATTGGTACTCTCCCAACACATTCAATATACTCATGACAAAATAAGTCTTAGTTTTATAAAGTTGTTGACTGTAAATAATGTAACACCTAGGCGACAATTCAAGTATTGTCAGTTCAAACTTCACTCAATAGAAGTGCAAATTCATCCTGCAAGGTGATTTGCTTGTGTCATCAAGGTTCTTATGGGTACAGTTTTAGCACTGTTACATGAAAGGAAAAGTAATGGTTGTAGTTATATATGATGTAAATCTACTACAGAATAATTGTTTACAATTGCCTTTGAAATCGCATTTTCAAACCAGTGCTTGTGCAGCAATATTGGCCATATGGCAACCAACCTCCATGCAGGTATAGAATCTTACCCCGCTGCACTTGTCTGGTAATGAGCTCAGGGAAAAGAGCACGTCTGTAAAAGAAATCTATCTTTGGCAGGGAGTCACTGATCCAAGAGTTGTCCAAGTAAATTTTCTCCACAAATAGTGGTCTACTCTCTCCAAAGTATACTACAAGAATGATCCCTTTAAGATCCAAGTTAGAACAGTAGAGCTGCCCTTGAGTTTGTACGTAATAATCATGATTTCGTTTTAACCTTCGGGCTTCTTCGATAGTCATGCCTGCTTTGCTTAAAGGAGATTTAATTTCCATCCCCCATTTTTCGTGAGTATCCTTAATGGCTACAACCCTGTCTATGCTTGCCCCCAGGTATGGCTTGTCCTTGGACACCAGTAGCCCAATTTCCTCAACAGTAACATCAATGCCATTCTTTTCCATTTCCCTCATGTAAAGGGTCACTGCCTTTGCTTCACTTTCGAAGCCATATTGAGTAGCATCTGTAGTAAAATTCGAGTAGAGGATTGATTTCAACTTATTTGAAGATTCCACTTTGTTCTTAGCTGCTTTTCCAAAGTTTGAAGCTGTCAAAAGAGATTTCCTCATTTCAAACCAAAGATTGTTTTTGTTTTGTCCTTGAGTTGTTCTCTCCGTTTCATCTATCTCTTCTTGAGTGATTGTTAAGCTGGAAACATAGGAATCAACCATAGATTTAAAGCGCTCAGTAGCAATATCATAACTGTCTATAAAAGGCACAGACTCTGGTGCCTCGTTTGTCTCTTCAGGGTCTGACTCCTCTACACAGTATGACTTGATGTCATGGAACAAAAAAGATGAACTGGCAGGGAGACAATTTTGAAGACTTTCACTTAAAATCTTGAAACTGTTTTCCTCTCTTGTTCGTTGTTTGGTGATCTTGGATCAAATTTTATAACCTTCGACTGAAGACGAAAATATTTTTCTTACCAAATCGTATCTTTCTGATTAGCACTTGGTCGAGAGGTTTAGCTGCAACACTTTGGTTGCGAGGCACAACCCACAAAGACAGCCGCGATGGGCATGACAAAGACTCAACATGCCTTTGTAATCCCCTTCTCGTAAAATCTTCAATCGCAAAAAACAGTCCTCCAACGTGGTTACATTTACCTTTTCTGGATAAACCAAGTCCAGCCGGACACGTGCATGCCGCTGGCAAAATATCGCTCTGTGGTGAAAGCTCCACAACAATTATGTAGGGTTTTTTTTTTCATTGATGGAACTACACTGGCTTTCATGTAGGTCTGACCTTGAAAGACTTTGCTTTCCAGTTGTTTCACATTTCCTTCAAAGAAAAATTGGTATGATTTTAACTTTTTGTAATGTGTGCCCTTCAACAAAATATGGCGGTACTTGCGTGTTGACACCACAAGGTAATCGTAGAGCTGAATGAAGTTCAGTTCTGGAAGCTGTCGCAAGTCTGTTGACCATCCAAGAGCAGAGATTCGTCTCATTGTTTCGTCATATTTGAAATGGCCACTGTTTTCACCACAGTTTTCAGCAGCAGTGCATACACTTTCAGAACCAGGTCCGCCTTCATTCCGCCGGCATTTTCGGAATTGCTCTTCAAAATATTCCTCAGATCTTTGACTGTGAGCCTCTGTATATCCTCCAGCGTCAAAATTTCCTTGTCTTTATATTTTAAAATCATTTTTAGCGAAGATATAACAAACGATGAGAAACAGGTTAGTGAAACAGCTGTGATTTTGCTATGTTTGTATTTCCCGGGTCAACGTTAGCCTAGACATGATGTTTGCGCGGTTACTATTCTAAGATGGCGCCGGGAACTGTTAAAAGGCCTATTGGGATGGAAAAGTAACGGTTTAAGTTTGAGAAGCCAGAAAACCAATACCCCCTAGAAATCTGGATCCATTGGGACAACTTTTGTTTTAAGATGCCTTACTAACAAAAAGCTACGTTGACAAATTTCTCATTTCGTACAAATTCTGATTTATGTTTTCTTTTCTGAGATGGGTTTAGGCTTTTCAGAAAGATTGTCTCTTAGTAGCTGTCGACACCAACAACAGTCTTGAAAGACAAAGCTAGGATTTTAATTACAACCACCTGGCAAACCATAAGACCCTGTGTGGAATGCTCTCCATGCTCATCACTGAGTTTTTACCAGAAAAGTAGTCAAAGTAATTCTTTAGTTACTGAGGGGCGTATGGTGGGTTCATCAAGAGATAATAATAAAAAAGAGAACAACCATTCATCTAACGACCTTATCCTTTCCAAGAGTAGTCATGTAATATTGGTATGTGCTCCCTATAGTTGTAGCTACATGAAAAAAACATACGCAACTGACACGGGGACAGCAAAAGTTATATACACTTAACTTGCTCCGCCCATGCTAAAATGGTTAACCTCTTGTCATCTTTTACTTCATGCAGGTATGTGAACAAAAATGTCAGATGTCACAGAATGTACAGAGCATGTAAGAGAGTTACTGCAATTCCTCTTCAACAGGCCAATATATTTTGTGGTTCATTGCAAAGAAGAAAATCAGTCTCGCAATGGATATAAACAAGAGCAGCATCCAGCCATCAGACACTGGAGGTGTACTTGAAGTTCAAAGTGAATTGTCAAGTAACCAGTGGTATCGGCTGTAGTTTGGGGACATTGCCCCCATGCAAATGTGAGGCATAGCAGCAAAGGTGCTCACCTTGCAAGCACTTCTTTGCCATTTTTCTGCACCTCCCAGATTACAACTGGAAGAAACTGCCGGGAAACTATTGGGACTCACCATACCTACTGTATTTCTTCACCTATAAATGACAAGCTTTGCTCAAGAAAAGAATTCATAGCAGGCATTGTATACTGATACCAAGGGCTGGGGAAGAAGATGTTGGGTGGATGTCATCACATAAATTACACTGCAATGTAATTACATAGACTTGGCGCCCACGAATCCATGAGAGATACATGATTGTGTGCATGTTAATGTGGGGTCATTTATTAACAATGATAATCAAAGTCATGAAATATTAGAAAATTTGCTGTGTGTAATGCTCATTAAAAAACTACGTTCTTTCTGATCCCGCCTGTTTCCTTATTACCTTATTGGTACTTAATTTCGCGGGTCTTTAATTTCGCGTTTTTCGCGATTGTAAAAAAATCGCGAAATTAAAGACCCGCGAAAAAAAATCCTCGCGAAATTTAAAACCCATACAAAAAAATCAAACTGTAGAAAAAAATGATTTATTCGTAATGGCAACAAAATTTACAGGATATTTATCAACAAAACGCAAAATATTAACTGGTTTCTACTCGTAAATTCCATTTTTGAATTTGTGAAATCGTTAAATGTTTTGCATGGAGAAGTTAATCTACGCTACTGGTGTCATCTTCATCTGAATCGCTAGATTCGTACAAGTCCCTTAGGATGTCTTTCGTACAGTCTTCAAAATTGCCATTAATTGGCTCCTTGTAGTTCTCATTCACAAGTTTCTTGTAATGTTCCAACACTAAAATATTTTTGGAGGTGGAGTCGAGTTCGATGCAAACAGTGACAGGGATTTCAAGGCCACCCTGTACGAGTGGTGATCGTCGATGCTTGGAATCTATTACCGTCACTTTGACGTTCCCGCCTCGTGAAATGAGAAAACGAGTGCATCTCGAAATCTCTCTTGGTAAATGACCCACAATTGAATCACCGTCCTGGAAGTCGCTTGGTTGCTGCTATCGCATAACGATCATGAATATTGTTTCTTTCATGGATGCAATGCAAGGTTTCTCCAATTACTGGTTTCCAGATATCTTGGTAGACATGAAATCCTCGCAAACCACACCGGAAGGAGGTTCTTATAGAATCACTCATCCTGCTCGTGTTGACAGTGTAGAAAATACCGGAATATTTTGGCAAGTACCTCGTACAACACTGACTGAACGACGAAAACACGTGCAAAGATAAGGTTCTGACTGACGCAAGCATCAAACCTGTCAATCTGTCAAATTTAATTGACCTTTGTACTTCAGTTGTTGTAGCCTCGCTAATCTTGAGAGTCGCTTGAGTATTTATCATGTCTTTATTTCAGTTTGGGTTTACTGTTAAAGAAACAGTAAATTCCCAAAACTCTGCTGCACACTCTTAACCTGCAAATGCTGGTGCATGTGCCTTTTTACCGGAGCAGGAGGCTACTAATCTTGGAAGCGAGGAATACAATGAAGTTGTATTGTCGGTGGGAGACGCTGTAGATCCTAACAAGAACTTGTCATCGAAAAGAAAGCGAGGAAATTACAACCATTACTCTCCCGAATTGCGTGCACAAATCGGTAAATATGCTAGCGAAAACGGAAATCTAAGAGCCCTGAATCACTTTAAAGCACAGCTACCAAACCTTAAAGAGAGTATGGTGAGAACCTTCAAACAAGCATATCAGAAGAAACTGAAGGAAATGAAGAGACAAGGAATACAAGAAAGCGTGACTTCTATTCCACACGACACTCACCGTGCAATAGAATGCGATAACTGTCTCCGTTGGTGCCACATAAAGTGTGGAAGAGTTAACCCAAGTGAATACAACAAACTTCAACTCCTCGATCATTTCTTCTGGAACTGCCCTTTCTGTGAACTGAGGGCTCTTCCCTTTGCCGATGCCAGTTCTTTTGACTTAAACCTTGACGATGACGTGGTGTCTGAACCTGACGAAGATGTTTTCACTACGTTAAAGACTACGATGGGCAACAACAAGAACTTAAAGATTGGACACATAAATATCAATGGTCTTACTAATAAATTGTCTGAAATTCAATTCCTATTAAAAGAGGTTGAATTCGACATCCTGGGCGTTACTGAGACCCACCTGACCGTAGACCTATCAAATGAATTAATAAGAATATATGGTTATAACACGGTGAGAAGAGATAGATCAAATGGCTTGAAAGGTGGCGGCGTGGTAATATATTATCGCGATAATTTGAACATTTCTGAAAACCTAAAGTGGGACATTCATCAGGACTTGGAGGCTGTATGGATTAACATTACCATAAGATCACAGTCTACTTTACTTGGCTGCCTATACCGACCACCTAAATCAATCACGTTTTATGATGACTTACATGACCTGCTTAATAAAATATGGATCAAGAGGAAGAATGTCATATTATTAGGTGATTTTAACTGTAATCTCTTAGCTAATGCGGCAGATACAGATCAAGATGCGCCATATGACTGTAATAGAATGAAAAGAATTCTTAGGCGTTTTGGTTACGTTAACGTCATTGAATCACCAACGCGCATCACAGCTAACTCTAAGTCACTTATCGACCTCATTATTGTTAGTCCTAATTTGCATGCATCAAATGTCTTAGCTGGTTCTATTGACCTGGGCATTTCAGACCATCATCTTATATTTGCTGCCTTTTCTACAAGGAGGAGTAATTCAAAGCCTAAGCTTATTACAGTAAGGAACTATAAGGATATGGATAATGAAAAATTCCAGAGGTCCTTAGAGGAAGCTCCATGGCATATTGTGTCTGCTGTAGAGGATGTTGAGGACAGTGTTTACTTATGGGAAACCATGTTTAAAGACATTATAGAGTCCAACATCAAACGAAGGAATGTGAAGGTCAGACACAAGTCACTTCCCTGGATCAATACCGAAATCAGAAAGGCTATGAATCAAAGGTATAAGTGTTTAAAAGCTGCTCAAGGTAAACCCCATGATAATCCTCAGTGGGATATCTATAGAGCTAAAAGAAACGCTGTTAGAAGTATGCTCAGAAAAGCTGAGGCCTCTTACTGGATTGGGCTATTTAAAGAATCTTCTTCACCTAAAGATTTCTGGAGAATATCTAATCGTATACTTGGTAAGATCAAAAGTGATAAAATTGGTCCCCTACAAGATTCTAATAACACTATTATTTCAGATGATAGGCAGAAAGCGAATTTGATTAATAACTATTTTATTGATATTGCACATGATCTTACTAAGAACTTGGATCCAGTACATTTAGATACTACTTTTTATATTAATAGAATTACTCCCACTATAGAGAATTTTTCTTTGAATTGGGATATAGTTAGAGATGTTTTGAAGTCTATTAATCCAAACAAAGCAGTAGGCCCTGATAATATTTTTCCTAAAGATCTTAAATTGGCACAGGACTCTGCTATTCAGGGTCTGCTAGAGGTGTTCAAAAAAGCATGGACTGTTGTAAGTTCCCTCAACAATGGAAGGAGTCATTAGTTACACCTGTTTTTAAGAAAGGGAACAGGCTGAATCCTAACAATTACCGACCTATATCCTTGCTTAGTACACCAGGAAAGCTTCTTGAGAAGGTAGTGTGTGACTCACTTGATGATCACATGTTATCCAATGGCATTCTCACAGATAGACAATGGGGATTTAGGAGGGGCTATTCAACGGAGAGCCTCCTCCTTCATCTCACTGAGTCCTGGGGGAGTGCCCTGGATAGAGGCCATAAGGTTGGAGTCTTATTCATTGATTTCCGCAAAGCTTTTGATTGTGTCAACCACAGTATTCTTACTGAGAAACTCAAGGCTGTTGGCTTGGCAGGTGATATGTGGAAATGGATCAATGACTATCTCTCCAACCGTGTACAAGGGACTAGTGTAAGTGGGTCTAGATCTGATAGAATCCCCATTAGAGCTGGGGTCCCTCAGGGATCCTTACTAGGACCAAGATTGTTTGCATCTTATGTTAATGACCTCCCTGAATCTATTACCAGTGGAGAAGTCTATATGTATGCTGATGACACAACAATATATGTAGTAGGGAATACTGTTGATGAAATAACAACAGGGTTACAGGCTGTTTTGGACCAGGTTAATTCCTGGTGTCTTAGTAACAGATTGATTCTACATGAAGGTAAATCCGAGGCAATGGTCTTAAGTACTACCCCCTTCATAGGTCCTTTGAAACAGCTGAAGTGGGGTATGGACACCATTCGGTATGTGTCCTCCACCAATTGCCTTGGGGTTACAATTGATGATAAACTCTCTTGGTCTCAGCATGTTGCATTGGCTAGATCTGCATTTAATGCCAAAGTTAAAATGTTGAGACGTATAAATTTCCTATGTACATCTATCTTGGAGACTTTTTACTATAGGATAGTTATACCAAGTGTTCTATATGGAATTGCAATTTGGGGGTCTGGATCCAAGCTTAAAGATCTAGAAATGATTCACATCAGGGCTGCCAGGCTAATTCATAAGATACCAAATAGTTTTGGGGATAATGATGTACTTTCTAAGGTTGGCTGGATGCCTTTAGAGTATTTTTATAAGCTACGTATCTTAACTATTACATATAATGCTTATTATAATTTAGGGTTGCGGGAAATTAATTGTTTGGTGACCAAGAACTCTAACAGTTATAACCTAAGGAAATCCCTGAATGTTGTACTTAATAGGCCCAAAACCGAATTGGGTCGTAGGTCCTTTGCTCATAGATCTGCAGTAGCATGGAATGCACTTCCCGATAATGTTAAAGATTCTCCAAATTTATCTATTTTTAAATATAACTTAAAACAATCCAAGCAAACTGTTATGAATATTAATTTTGAAAAGGGAGGTAATGTTATACAAAACATGAAACCAAATTTTCACTATTACTAAAACTTTATGGTTTACTTGATTTATTCAACTTATAAATTTTATCATATCTGTATTTTATATAATTATAGACTAATTAGTTTAGGCAGGTCCACATCAGCTGTAAAGTTGCGCAAATTTTAACCTGCGTTATCAAATAAAGTTATGTATGTATGTATGTATGTATGTACCCGAGGCCGCCCGCCGCTCCTTCTTGATCTTGACCAGAAACTGATATTACTTTTGAAGAGCATATGAAACAGAGGTGGTGTTGTTAATTTCAATGTTGTCAAAGCCTCAGCCTTGGCATTAATAAAGAGCAATCCCGCGAAAGACTTCAGGGGATTTGAGCCAACCTCGGCCTGGGTGAAATCAATTTATCGACGGTGTAACTTCTCCAGGCGAGCTGGAACCACAACAAGACCCCCCGTTCCTTTAAGGATCTATGAAGAGTGCAAATTAACATTTTTAACTGACATCAAGAGTTGCATTGCAGTGCACAGTATTCCTCTGCAGCTTGTTCTTAATGCCGATCAGACACCTTCATCGTACATCTCCGTTGGAAAAATGACAATGGCAGCCCGCAATTCCTCTTCTGTGCCAATCAAAGGTCTTACAGACAAAAGAAACATTACTCTCACATTTGTTATCTCTTTAAACGGCGACTTCCTGCCTATGCAAATAATTTATAAAGGGAAGACCAAAGCAAGTCAACCGAGAGGCTTTGACTTTCCACGCGGGTTTGTAGTAACGCAGAATCCCAAACACTACTCGAACGAACTGGAAACTTTCAATCTACTCGACAACATCATTCAACCATACGTTGTCCTGAAGTGAAAAGAACTGAATTTGCCAGCCACACAGAAGGCATTGTTGATTTGGGACGTATTTAAAGGCCAGAAGACAGCCAAGGTTTTATCTAAACTGGCAGCAATGAACATTGAAGTGGTTAGTGTGCCAGCAAATATGACCCATTTCTTCCAATCCCTTGATTTGACTGTCAACAGAGAAGCAAAGAAGTTCATGAAAGACCAATTTACGGCTTGGTACTTGGCACAAATTCACACTCAACTGGATTCAGGGGTGGCTCTCGATGATGTTGATGTTGACATGCGCCTCTCGGTTTTAAAACCAATTCACGCAACATGGCTTGTGAGCATGTTTAATCATCTCTCTTCCTCTGAAGGCAGGATATCAATTGCCAAAGGATGGAAGAAGGCGGGCATCAGTGAAGTCTTGATGGGAAGGAACTTCCACCAGAAGATCCCTTTGAAGATTTGTAATGAACACCATCAGATGAAACATTTATTTAGTATCACATGGGCAAAATACCCAAAAGACATTAGATATAAACAAAAGCCATCGTAACGAATGATATTTAATGCATGCATTGTTATCATTAAACTCGTATTAAACTCTAATAATAAGTTTTTCTTCAAGTACGAACAGCATTTCGCTTAGTGCTTTAAGTGCACAATATTTTGTTGGCTAAAAAACTTCCGTCACCTTATGAACGTTGCCGCGAACCACTGAAACAATGCGTTTTCACGTTGTAATACATTTATTTTTAACGTTAATTTTCAAATATGTGTTTTGTTGTGTTCCAGTTATCTAGAAACTTTAAACAGTTCAGACCTTTGGAAAAATAAAATAAAGTTGAGAACGCTTCAATCGCGAAATTTAATGCCCTTTTTTCATATTTGCCTATTGAAATCGCGTAAAATAAAACCTCGCGAAATATTGCCTCGCCAAAATCGCGAAATTAAGTACCAATAAGGTACTATGACGTTTCTAATCACGTGGTCTATTTCAGATCCTCCCTTTTCAAAGAAGAGGCAATACCTGCTAGTTGCTGTATTTATTAAAGTCTCTGTTTCAATCATTTATGTATTCTTTCACTTGGTTTGCCACAAAACAGCAACAAAAGATATCGTTATTTTCACGTGCCATACGACCTGAGCAACAACCTGCCCCCGGTTGACTTTACTGTTCAGAATCTTGGCAGGGTTACAAGTGCCACACTTGACCCTTCCAGGTATTGGTATCTACTTTTGAAAGAGGTATGTGGCGTCCCTCTGCATGAATTTTTCATACGTGATATATTAAAGATATTTCCTGAAGAAATCCAATGTGCAACTACGCGGGAACTTCAGCTTGCAAAATCATCATTTGGAGTTGTGGAGATGGACAGGATCCCTGAAGTCATCCACATTGTGTCCACATTCAGTCTGGTTGCTGGTCTTCTTTCCAATAAAAAAATTCGCGATGAACTCATTAATTCTGCGGGATTTATGGCTATTGTAAATCTGATGAACGCTGCCACACTAGACTGAGTCCAGGGTGTGAAAAATTTATCTTTTGGCACCAAAATCGGCCAAGACTCTGAGGAGCTTGTTTCCTTGCTTGCCGAAAGATCAGCCAGAATAAATTCCCTTGAAGTGGAAGTGCAGGAACTTCAAGTACGGATTTTCTATCTCAAATTGAGCAGAGGCAAGTTTAGATGATTCTTCCCTTCTTAATTCCCCATGTTGCTCATCTACTCCGTTAAGTTCGTCCAGTTCCTCGTGTAGTTCAATTGATGACACAAAGAACAAACCTGATTTAGGAACAATAAACAAGAAACAAAAAGTTTTTCAAAGGTGCAGGAAGATAACAGCTGTCCTTGATGACGTTTCTGAGAGATACAATGAGTACATTGCTGCTTTCCTTGTAAACAACTTCTTGTACAGAACAGATGGGGAAAGGGAAAAAGTACAGGGCATCATCTCAGAAGTCGTTGATCTAATTAGTACAAAATCAAAGGGTTCGAGGAATGGTCTGACCAAGCTTCTTTTGCCAAAAACACTCCCAAATGTTTTCCAAAGCATGTGTGTACCAGACCGGGTGTTGTTAGTTTTTAAGCTCCAAACTAGACTCCCAGATACTGCACGGCAAACTCTGCTGAACTTGACTCGACTAGGAAAGAGTGGGGTGAGTTACTAACCGTAGAGGTTCTTGCATTCATTAAATTTAAGTATTTTGTTATTTATTTTATTTTCATTGCTTTGTTTCTACAGCAATGAGCTGTGGGTCATATGATCCTTTTTCTTCCCAGCAATGTAAACCCCATGTAAGGTTGTATTTGACAAAATTCACAAGGGTTTTATTTCAAATTTCATGAGGATGATTTTGTGCATTGTGGTGAGACGTACAGCATATTCATTTTTTATGAGTAAAATTACATCTTACACCTTAGGTAAGGTATCCAGTTTTCAAAGGATTCCTCCTGAGAGGGGAATTACATTTGTTCATTCAGTTTTATGGCTTGAAAATCAGAACACAATATATCAAGCAGTTATTGAGACTTCTTTTAGTGGGTTATTTTCAAATGTGAACATAACTGATATCAACCTTTTTTAGCATTTATAAAGTGACAGTTAATCTAAACCTGTTTCTGGTTTATATTTTTCTACAGAGAACTAGAGACATGCCTGTACTGCTCACAAAAAATGAGATAAAGGCATTGAAGAAACTAGTCTTCTCTACAGTGCAGAAAACATTCAAAATTGTCAAGGGTCAAGGATGCAGATTTTATGCTTTGAATGTGCATCTAAATTCTGTTCTTGCCTGGGCAATTAGGAAACTGCACCTCCATTCATGCAACTCAGAAGACAAAGAGTTTAACATTGAATTCAATGGATGCCCACTTGGAGGTGTGTTCTCATTTTAATAAATTTTTTGAGAGTTGTTAGTCTTAAGTGTGAAAGTGCATTCCTTGCCAAATTAAGCAAAGGTGTCTTTGTATTGGTTTATTTCAGGTAAAGACCAAGTAGCTGTAGGCCTGGCACCTATTCATTTTAAAAACAAAAGCTCTGAGAGCACACTGTCTATTTACCCCCTTGCAATTGGGAACTGTAAAGAGAAAAGGTAAGTGGTCATTTGAGTAAGTCAGGTCAAATAATCAGTGAACAAAAATGAAAAAAATACAGTTATGAAATGTGTATTGGATAACATGCTGGTGCATGCAGACAATAGTGCATGTTACTGGTTTTGAAGAGGAGACTTTGAATAATTTTAAAGGCTCTTACATTATTGCCATCATTTTTGCTGTAAAAACTAGAATAGTCTCCTTTTTTATTAGGTCAAATTTAAAGCAGTTACTTAAGAATCTCAATAATCAGAAAGATGTCATCAAATAACATGGAATATGAGTTGATAGCAAAAAGTACATTTCTTTCACAAGTAATTTTTAATTAGAGATAGAAAGTTAAGGGGAAAAGTAAACTGCAAAATGACAAAGTTTAGAATTAAGTAGGCAACGTTGCCAAACTTTCTGTTGAATTGAACATTCAGAGTTACACATTGAAAAAAGGAAAAGAAAATATTCCATACAGAGCCTGTTATTACTTCACTGCACGATAACATTGTCATTGTTTAATAAAATTAAGTTATATCATGTGGAGAAGTGAGTTTTCCTGAGACACAATTTTTTTATTATGTGTTAAGTCTCGTGTGTTATGAACATCAAAGTATATTCTGTAATTGTTGCCTTAAATTTCCTGTTTCTGCAGTGACTCTTGATTACAAGGCCTTGCCACTTCTTCTCAACAAAAAAAAATGATGAAGATTTCCCACTTGGTGGGAAAGGATATGGTGTGGAATTTTGCGATGCAATCGGGGTAATTATTTCTCTTGATATTTTCCTTGCTTTAAATTATTTCATTGATTTATGATCAGATCAGTTTTCTGAAAGTAGAATGGCATCAAGTCAAATTTGAGGTAGACATGGCTGTAGTGAAAAACAGCCATTGACGACTTTATTTTGTAGAGTTGAATGTTTATATCTGTTGGTAAGGTGCATGAAAATACCTAAGAAATGACTTTTAATTAAATACTTATTTTCATTGAGGCCTGTACATGCTATGGAGTTGATGCAGATGAAACCCGTCTAGATTGTTTAAGGTCAAAAGCCAACATCATATCTTTCTGGTCGCCAACAGTTTGTCAGTATTGATGATCAAAGATCAGACTCTCTACTTATCAAGCAAGGGGTACCGCAAGGAAGTGTCTTAGGTCCCGCACTGTTTTTGTTATTTGTGAATGACATTCCATTACATCTAACAGATTCAACTGTGGATATTTACACTGACGACACTACAATAACTGCAAGTGCGCATTTCTCGGATCTATGCTCGATGACCCAACTTTTAAATTCCAATCTTGATGTGGTTCAGAGATGGGCGTCTTGCAACAAAATGTTCATCAACAAGAAAAAACCAAGCCCCTTTCAGTGCACAGAAGGCGCATTACTGCTAAGCTAAATGAAGACACACCCCTACGCTTAGATGTCAAGATTGATGACTCTGTTGTTGAACAAGTTTCTTCTCATAAGATTTTAGGAGTAGTTATAGATAGTCAAATGAACTACAAATCGCACATTGATGAATTATGTAAGAAACTTTCCAAACACATAGGTCTCTTAAACCATATTGGCCCGTTTCTTATGCAACGTCAAAGGGAAACCCATTACAATGGTGTTATAAAGCCCACCCTCCTGTATGGGAGCATGATATGGGATAGCTGCAATGTTGAACATCTTCAAAGTATTTTAAAACTTCAAAAAAGAGCAGCATGCATTATACTCGATGCTAAAAGATTTACACCATCAGTCGTATTAATCAATAATCTAAACTGGCTCCCTTTTACTAAACAACCTCTAATAAGGAGATGTGTACTAGTGTATAAGCGGGTCCACAACTATATTGTGCCCAGTTATTTCAATAATTTATTTGTTAGAAATTCATAATTGAGCCACTAGACATTCAAATATAAATCTGATGTGCCCTAAGTATAAACGAAAATCAGCAGGAGGTCGTACTTTCACTATTAGGACTATAAAGGACTGGAATTCCATGAATGCTAACATAAGAAATAATGGCTTGCTAGCAAGTTTTAAGCACAATGGCCGTTTTTATGCTTTTAACGTCAAGTATAAAAATGGTAAATAAGGCTAATGCATTTAACGTCTGACAACTTTAACGTCTTCTGTTAAGTGCGTCGTTTAGACGCATTTTACTGATGCCTTTAACATTTCAGACGTTAAATGCATGTAGTATAAAAACGGAATGCCCTTGCCGGGACGCATTTTACCCTATCTCGTCCAGAGACCACTGGCCCGAGTTATGCTGAACGCTCAAAACAACATGGTGGCCAAGAATAACTCGAAGGAGACTCGCGGCACAAAGTGGCGCGAAGTTGAGCTTAAGGTATTTGCAACTGTACTCACAGACGACCGAAATGAATTTGCGTTGACTTTAGAGACCCTGGCGCTTAAAAAGTCAGCCAATTTTCATATTTTTCAAAATATTAAGAAAGAACTCAATGCTCGTTTGCAGACGGAGAACATAGAATGTTCTAAGAAAGGAAAAGAGAAGGCAATTGAGACATCAGTTGTCAAGCTGCGAGCAAAATATAAATGGTTGAAAGAACGGTGGAGAAAATTCACGGACAGGACAAAGTCTGGCAGTGGAAAATCAGCGATAGATGAACCTGAGTGGTTTACCATCATCGACCCGATTTTCTCCGAAACTCACACAGAATTAAAGGTTGCAACGAAGGCAGCTGACATCCTTAATAGTGACGACAGTAGTGAAGATGATGAATATAATGAGAAGGAGGACACGATTGAAGAAATAAAGCTTGCTACTAGTATGGTACCCCGTGAGAGGAAGCAGCCATTAGATTCAAGTACGTCTTCTTTAGAAGCAAGTTCTGAGCAAAGCCACTTGTCAGGGAATGAGAGTGAAGAAGAATGTAACAGGTAAATAATGAATTGGTATTATTTTTCCCAGACTTTCAAATGAATTTTATAATGGATGTTATGCAATTGCATACAAGGAATTTGTGTCAGTAATATGTACACGAAACATGAATATACAACTATTGCTATACGTCAAATTGTTAGTGACTATATGCATCTTTACATGGTGACTATGGTTTTATTAGTATTTATTGGTCAGCCCTTTAACTTTGCCTCACTACATATAAAATAAATTTCAGTTTTTCTGACCTTAAAAGGCATTGTTTTTAAAGTGTTGTACAGGGTGAAAAACCACAAACCTAAAAAACAGCCACAGAGCAAAGACTGTGAAGAGTCTTCCTGTGAAGAGGGTGAAGTAGATTCAAAGGAGACATCCAAGAAGGAGGTACTGAAATCAACTGTGTCAGTGCGGCCCAGGAAACGTAGAGTAACTTCACAGAAAGATGCTATCAGCTAGTTATCAGCAACCTTTGAGAATCTTCAAAAAGCAAATGAAAAAAGAATGCAAATTTGGTTTGAGGCAGACCAGAAAAGAGAACAAACTTTCCTTCAATATCAGGAGAAACAGGCAGAGCTGAACCGACAACATGAACTCCGTATGATGGAGATGATGACTCGTTTTCAGCAGCCTGGCAACCATACCAAAATGCTTGGGCGATGCATGAACCAACATTTCCAAGTGCCTTTTCTGGAGCAGAGAGTCAACAACCACACTACACAAATTTAGATAGTTAAAATAGGTAAATTACTTTCATAAAACCCATTAAAGAGGTGTCATGCAGCAATTATGAGACGCTTTATTAGGCTGTTAATGTGGGCAGATTTCACGCTGATGTTTTAAGCTACAACCAGAAATCTTTCTACATTCACAGACTAATAATATAATTGATAGACATGATTGTTGTAGTAGGGTATTTGGGAAAAACTCTATTATGTTAAAAGTTGTGTTTCCAAATGTACTTACAACTCACAAGAAGAGGGTGTATGAAAAAGATATTAAACAAAGTGGTGTGTTGTCTTTGTGTTGGTGTGGGACAAATAATACAGAGAGGTGCAAGAGTAGAAAGTATGTGATTGCTGAATTATGCATTTGGGAAACAATTCTAAATGTTATGTTTCCAAAAAGTTGATATTTTACGCTTACCTACTTGCAACTTACAGGAAGGGTGTATGGAAACGATATTAAACAATTTGGTGTGTGGGGGTTGGTGGGTGCGGGAGTACAAATTAATAGAGAGGTGCAAGGGAAGAGAGTTCGTAATTGTTGCATAAGAGTACATGATTGTTGTTTTAAGTTTTTGAGAAAGAACTCTTAATTCATTCAAAGTTGATATTTTGCAGTTGTCTCATGTTTCATCTTTACCATTAAATTAATCTCTATTATTATCTACTGCTCTATATATTGATCCAATAAGGGAAGCCTTATCAGAAAGGGGTCAAAACAGAGTGAGAAGAACTACTTTCAGTCATTCAATTCAGGACCAGGGGTGGTAGGGTTAGCTGAACTGCTACCATACCCCCCCTCCCCCCCCCCCCACTGAAAAAAATATTGTCTTATCCCATCTTCAAAATATACCAGAGAAAATTAATGACCACTATCACTTCAAGAATACTTAAATCTTGTTAATATACCCTCAACTTGGTTCATTTAATTGGCATGATAGTCCAGGAGCATATGTCTGATAAATAATTCCCGTAGGCTTTTTTGGAAGAAAGCAAATCATTAGCCTAGTAGTGTTCATTGGACCACCAGGATTCCTGAAAACGTTGTTGACAATTTGTTAAGCGTTAAGAGGATAATTATGGCGTGCTTAAAAAAGGCCTGGCTGATGCAGCATGAAAACGAGGCTAAAAAATATAAAGGGCCATTATTTCTTTCTAATTCAGGGAAACTCAACCAAATTCACCGGGTACAATAAGCAAGCAACCCCGAAGCCAACGGATTAGTTTAATTCATTAGCGGAGGTCACGTGATCTATCTAGCATGAAAGCGAGGCCGTAAGCTGGGCATGAAATGACAGACAAAGCATTCAGGCACTTCAGGGGACAGAGTGGTCGGCGATTTCTTGTTGCATGGGGCAGTGAATGTAAGGCGACTTTCAAAGATGTTGGACATCTTCAGAGCAACCAAGAAGAAGCTGACACAAAGATCATCCTTCATGCCGTTGATGCCACATCGGATGGTGCAATGGAGATCCATGTCCACTCCCCTGACACTGATGCCTTTGTTCTTGCTTTAAGACGGTTTCCAGAGCTGTGTAGCAATGTTTCATTCGTTACAGGAAAGGGGTGCAACCGCAGAGAAATTAGGCTAGAACAAATAGTTCAGGCTCTCGGGGAAGCCAGGACAGCTGCTCTTCCTGCGTTCCATGCACTCAGTGGAGCAGATAACACCGGATGTTTTTCAGACCATGGAAAACCTTTGTGTTGGAAAGCATTTCTGAATGTTGTTGAAGATGTTGTCAGAGAGATGGCCAAACTGGGAACAACATTAACACCATCTGAAGAAACCATAAAGGCCATTGAGAAGTTTGTTTGCGAACTCTATGTTCCAAATACATCGCTTACCACCGTGAAAGAACTTTGATGGTTGTTATTTCCTAAGAAGCAAGCACAGTCAGAAAGATTGCCACCAACCCGAGGTGCTCTTCTTCAAGCTGTTCTACGAGCCCACTTTCAAGCTATTGTTTGGGACAACGATGTTGTGGCAAACCCTGACATTCCGTCTCCTTAAAACTGTGGGTGGGAGAAAAGTGACAACAGATGGTTTCCAGTAATGACAAGGCTGCTGCCAGCACCAGAGGCCATAATTCAGCTAGTCAAATGCGGATGCACCAAGCAGTGCGCAAGCAACCGATGCCAGTGCTGCAGAAATGGATTGCCATGCTCAGACCTTTGCTCTTGCTGTGATGAAGAGGATGAACCCTGCCAGAATGTTTTCAGTGATGTGGTAGATGACGATGAAGAATGTGATGACGAATAGGATGACATGAAGAATAAAGAAAATTAACAGATGGACCTTGAATTAATGCTGATACATTTTTATGTGTTCCTGTAAATGAAGCTATCTTACTTTGTAGGTTAACGTTACCTTCGATATATCAGTAAGAAATATGAAAGATATAAGGTGACTGACAACTTAACACAACTTTGTGCCCAGTTGAAAGCATTTAATTTTTTCTAGTAAGTTAACACGGTGATAGTATAGTTTGTATATTTTAATCCCACCAAGGACCAGCGATTACTATTATTATTTATGGTTTACGGGGCAGAGTAAGGCTTAATGTAATTAATAAGCCTCGTTGTCATCGTTAGTTCATGATGTTACAGCAGAAATTTAGTGTAAACTGCCCTCTTGGTTGGCTTTAAAGGTCACAGCTTTGTAAATTAAGGAGATTTTGGCCAGCATCAAGAATAAGTGTTTTCATGTCATTAATCGCGAGTTATGAGCCTCGTTTTCATGCTTAGACAATCACGTGACTTTCATTAATAAACATAGTTGATTTCCTGGCATCTGGACTGTTTCACAATTAAATTTCAGGAGTTAGGACACGAGTCCGCAGTATGGGCTAGTGTTACTTTCATGCTAAACTTACTAGCCTCGCTTTCATGCTAGATCGATCACGTGACCCTTGTTAATAAAATAAACTAGTTTTTTGGCTTCAGGATTGCTTACTTGTTGTATCTGGTGAATTTGGGTGGGTTTCACTGAATTGGAGAGAAATAATGGCCCCATGTAGCCTCTCAGCCTCGTTTCCTGGATCAGGTAGGTCCTTTTTCAATACCCCATAATTACCATCTAATCGCTTAACAAAATTGTCAACAACGATTTTTAGATTCCTTGTGGTCTAGTGAACCATGTTAGGCCACTGGCTTGCTTTCTTCCAAAAATGCCAACGGAATAACTTTAGCACCCAGACTATGACTACTGTTATTGTTTCCAGTGGCTAATAAACAAGCTTTCTTGTTTACCACTGACTTGTGTTATTAAGGCTACTATTATAGTCTAGTTTCAAAGATTTTAAATCAAACTTAGTAAAAGATTCCTGATTATTGTTACATGTTCTCATGGTAGCCTCTACAGAAGTGTTTCTGTTTGGAAACATAAAATTGGGCCACCAACTGGTGATACATGTAATGTAATGTCAACAACTAGCTATGCAGCTAGTACCTGTTTTATGGTATTACTATGTAGCTCCATTAACATGGCTGAGATGCACTAATACGTGCTTAAATCAACTGGAAGATATTCAGAAAAGGCATTTTGTATTACAGGTCTAATTGAATTGCTATATTTTCCAAGGATTTTGTCCTTCAGTAAAGATATCTTGATATTCAGTTCTACAATCCTCACAGTTTAGTTCCACTCTCTAGTCCATTGTCTCCAGTTCTATACCCTATCTATTTAGTGTAGTGGAGTAGAATAGGGGATATAGTGGTTGTTAGGCTTTTGCCTTACCACAGGAAACACAAGCTAGAATTTTCTTTTGATTTTTTCATTCACTCCATCAATTGTCGTTGCTGGTTGATATCCCAGAGCCAGTTAGTGATCCTTTCCCTGACCTGATCTGCCTTGCGATCTTGCTCCACACTCCCCCTGTTCCTAATAAGGTGCAGTTTTTCAATGTCCAGCCTCCACCTGGGTCTGCATGGGTCGTCTCTTGCAATGCATATATTATGCAAGGCTATGCAGGCCATTATGACATGCCTTATGTTCTTTAGTTTACACTCTGTCTTCTTGTAGAGGATTCTCCACCTCCCTTTCAGCATACCATATGCATGCTCTGACACAACTCTAGCCAAGCAAAGCCTCTTGTTTAAGTAGCGCTTTCTTGGATTTCTTGTATTTTCATTGTATGGCTTTATTAGCCATGTGTAGCGTGGAAATGCTGAATCACCAACCGTTGTGATCGGTATGTCCCCGTACTCCCTTGTTCGTAGCACAGTATTTGAGAAGACATGTCCATGCTGAATCTCGGCAAAGAGGTTGCAACTTTTCAGAAGCCTCGAGTCATGGACAGCCAGGAGCCCCTACAGCTGCCCAAATAAACCTCTTATTAGAGGCAATAAATCCCATGCTGGTTACTGAATATCTCTTCTTGAAGCTAAAATAATTTTTAGCTCATTCATGTGCTTGCACAATGAATGAGTATCGTGATGGGTCAAGATGTGGACACTTTTTGTAGACACTTTTTGTAGACATTTTTTGTAGACACTTTTTGTAGACCCGTTTTGTAGACAGAAGTGAATCGGACCGGAAGTGACTTGTGATGTTCCTCACCACCCCTCCCCCGTTCGTCTTAATTAAAGTCCAAATAAACTTCGAACTCGCTCCAATCAGCAAGTGCAAAGAATAAAATAAATCACAATAAATGTTTGTATGGTCTAATAATAAATAAATCAACAATAAGTCGCAATTTTGCAACGTCTTACGAGAAGCCAAAATGTTTGCAACTAGGGGTACCCTAAACAGTTTTTTGGCACACGCATTCGCTATCACGTGGACGAGACGGTCCATCGAGGCAGCCATATTGGATAGTTGCTAAGATTATAATTTTGCGTTGAATTGCATTGGAAAGTCGTAGTAAGTATGTAAATCATTGCTTTATTATTGTGCTTTTCCCTTGGAGCTCTTCAACCTACAACGCACACATCAATAATAGCGGCCAAGATAGTCACACTAAAACATTTGAGCACCTGTTTCAGCCCAGACTTGAGGCTCGCTCGTACAATAACTGCTGTACAATTTACTTTACAATTTGCTTTACAATCTGCAATACGAACCACGAAACAATCTCTCATTTAAAACTTGCTTGAGATGGCTACCAGTCACATTAGATCAATCACAGGAAATACTATCAAGTTTATAAAGACGAAGCTGTCCTTCTTCGCCAATAAGATTTGCTTGCTCTTTTCCAAACCACAGGCAGCAACATCGACCTCAACAACACACGTGGGCGAGTTAAATGAATCACAACTTGAACACATCAGCATCGAGGGAATGACAACTTTCCCTTTGCCGAACATTAAAGAAGCCTCAGTACAGGTAAAACGTAAAAATAAAATACACAGATCTCGCTTTGATACTTATGTTAATTTGTATCAACATAAGCTAAGGCGAAAAAGAAGTAGAGCGGTGTCAAGAATTCCCACAACCCAAATAAAGCGTGTTCTTCAAAAGAGTAAAAAAGTTATAATTGAAGTGTAAAAAGATGTCCGAAAAGTTGTACCACATTCATCAAAGCTTCATGCATACTTAAGCAGGAAAAGCAGTACGTACCATAGGTTAAATAATGAATTTGTTCCAATTTCTGATCATAAGCATAAATCAGCTACAAAGCAGAGGTTGAACTTTAATAAAAAAGATTATCAATCTAAATATCATTGCTTTACAAAACAACAGAGTTTGTTTTTGCTTTTTGTACAAACAAGAACCCCAAAGCACAAAAAATCTGTTGCGTTTATTTATACTGATGAACATGGTTTAAAGAAATTGCAGTGCTCTTGTGTACAAGTTCTATAGGTAGCTCATTGCAGAATAACAATAAGTGGTGATGTAAAGAAGAATCCTGGGCCTTCCACTCAAACAAATAATGACAAGAATGTACCTTGTACCAAATCAGTCAATTCAGTTTCATTATTGGAATTAAGATTAGCTGAACTTGGTAGAGTTCCAGTCAATGTATTAGGAGATGGGAACTGTTTCTTCCGTGCAGTCTCATACCAGCTATATAACACCCCTGAGTATCATTTGTATATATGCTTCCTTGGAATTCAGCATCTTCAGCATTACCCTGAGTTGTATATAGAAAGAAACTATGAACAGTCTTGGCAATACTATGTGCATAATATGGCAAGGCAAGGAACATGGGCAGATAATATTATAATTCAAGCCGTTGCAAATTCTCTGAATGTCACTATCAATATTATAGATTCAAATGCAAATTTTTCCCCTGTCACAGTTATAAATCTAGTCAATACATATGGGCAGACAACAAATATTTATATTGGCCATATACAAGAATATCACTATGTGTCTACAACACCAGCATTGAGCTCCCCTGAAATAACACGTGATAGTGGGCTAATTCAAAAATCAGTCAGTTCGCATGAAGACAAAGTAGAATATAAAGTCATTTCTCACAAAAAAAGCAATCACAATTTGCCAACGCAGAAAAAGATGATAGAAAGGGAGCAAACATATCAGAAGCAGGTATAGACAGTGACACTGATATGGAACCAAAAAAGAAAATTGAAAATCATAAAACCACTAAGAGAGAATTCATGCAAAAGAAACATGCACCAGCTGTTAACCCTAAGAGACTAAAATTATCAGAAGTAGACAAAGCAGAAAAGCGTAAAGCTTTTAAAAGAGAATGTATACAAAAGAAACGTGCACAAACTGTTAACCCTAAGACACTAAAATTATCAGAAGTAGACAGAGCAGAAAAGCGTAAAGCTTCTAAAAGAGAACATATGCGAAAGAAACGACAAAATATGCAAAAAATGAATATACAGAAGAATGCCAACAGTTGCAGTGCTGTATTGCCAAGCTGTGGTGAAAATTATGCAAATTCTTGCACATCCATGGTAGCCAAGTTTCATAAGAATATAAGTTGTGGTCCTGAGTACATATGTACCTGCTGTGATCAACTGTGGTATAGAACATCAGTAAGAAAATGCAATACAAGTAATTATACCAACTGCCAAAAAAACCTTGTTCAGACCTGCATTACGGGAGTAAAAAGTATTGACAATACTGAATGGATTTGTAATACTTGTCATTTAAATATAAAAGAGGGTAAGTTACCTCAGTCTTCAAAGGCAAATGGCATGAGTTTCCCCAATAAACCATCAGTGCTTGATTTGACCCCATTAGAGGAAAGGCTGATATCACCACGAATTACATTTATGCAAATTCGTGAACTTCCAAGAGGCGGTCAGCTGTCTATTAATGGAAATGTAGTAAATGTACCAAGTGATGTTAATTCAACTGTGAACACCCTTCCTAGACTTGTAAGTGAGTCACAGACTATCCCAATAAAACTCAAGCAGAAACTAACCTATAACCATCATTATCAATTTCAGAATGTGAGACCAAAAAAAGTATTAGAGGCAGCTAAATATCTTGTTAGTACTAGTGAGTTGTTTAAAAGTGAAGGTATAGAGGTTCACAATGCATGGCAAAACACTGTCACCACAGAGGCTGAAGAAAATGATGAATGGGACCAGTGTCTCATAATATTAAAAAAGATTCTGACAAAAACACTCAAACTACTGAAAATAATAATGACAAGGAAAATGCAAGTTCTATAAATTCTGAAACTATTGACAATGATGATGATAATTGGTGTGAAGTTGATGAACGTCCTTCAGGAGTGACAGAGACTTTATTACAAGAACCAGAAATAGCAGAGAATGGTGATAACATTATAAGTTTTGCACCAGGAGACGGAAATAAACCTTTGGGCATATTTATGGATAAAGATTCAGAATTTTTATCACTTCCCACAATATTCTGTGGAAAACGTAGGGCATATTACAAAAAAAGGAAGGTTCCTGTTTCATATAGCACAATAGCTAAGTGGGAATTGAGATGTCAAGACAGAAGAGCAGCACAATCAGTCCCTAATTTGTTTTATAAGCTTAAAAAGCTACAAATCAAGCAAATTCAGGACACTGCTAGCATTTCTCTTCGAAAATGTAAAACAAAAGGCAAGAAGTACACTGCTCGTGACTTAAATTCAGAAGATTATGTTAATAAGCTGATACATCTTGATGAAGGTTTTAGAGTACTAAAAAATCTAAGAGGAAGCCCAGCATATTTTCAAAAATGCAAAAAGGATTTGTTTGCTATGATCCGTCAGCTTGGCAACCCTACATGGTTCTGTTCTTTCTCAGCTGCAGAAACAAGATGGACACATTTTCTTCACGCGCAAGCGAAAGATCGCGAAAGGCCAAAGCTGAACCTCTTCGTCGCGAAGTTGAATTGAAAAACCTTTTGAAGCGCCAAGAAATGGAACATCAAATGGAGCAGCAGTTAGCTGAAATGAAATTGCAAGAAGAACTGAAACGTCAGATTGCCATTTTAGTCGCAGAAGGAGAAATTGAAAAGGCTAAAGTCATTGATGATCTCTTCGAGGCATCCGAAAGTTCTAAGCATAGTATCAAGTCACAGTTAAAGCTGGTGAACACAGAGGAAGCATCTCACTCTTATCCTACTACGAGACATGCTGAATTGTACACCAAATGCGACCCCAAAAATGTTGGCAAAATTATCCGAAACCAGCGCTGGATTTGAAAACTCGATCCTGGGACCCAGGTCCCTCTCACAGCCGCAGCAGTGGTGAAAACCTGGCGGTTTTGCAACAGTTACAGCAAATGATGAAGCAGCAACAAGAGGCTCTGCAAGTGATGGCTGTCTCGATTCAACAAGGATTTGAAATGCCCAAAAGAGAGGTGTTAACCTTTGATGGTAATCCTCTAAACTACTGGTTGTTCGTGAACAACTTCGAGGTCAATATCGCCAAGAGAGTACCTGACGCTGAGTCGAGGCTTGCGTACCTTATAAAACATTGTTCTGGAAAGGCTAGAGAGGCCATTATGAACTGTGCCATAATTTCCGATCCAAACGCAGGATACAGGAAAGCCCAGGAGATCTTGTATCATTGATTTGGACAGAAACACATTGTTGCGCATGCGCACATCGCGAAGATAGTGGAAGGTCCTCAGCTTAAAGGTACGGACGTCACTGGGTTGTCAGATCTGTCTGTTCAGATGCAGAATTGTGCGCTGACCCTTTCTCAAATGGGCTACAAGGCAGATGTAAATGGCTCAGACAATCTCATAAAGGTGATGAAATGCCTCCCTGTTCATTTACAGTCCAAATGGGCAGACAGAGCCGGCTCATTAACCCAAGCTGGCGTAGAACCTAATTTCTGGCATCTAGCTGAGTTTGTTGAAGAGAAAGTTTTGTTGGCAAACACTACGTACGGAAGAGCGGTTGGTTCCATACCAGACTAGGATCGAAGTACGAACTCATCTAAAGTTAAGCCTCCAGTCAGGAAAGGTGGTGTCTTTACCATGCAGTCCGAGATGGTTGCAGGCGGTCCTCCTGCAAATGCAACTCCTCCCATTGTCAATTGCCCGTTGTGCTCTGGTCAACATAGATTGTCGAAGTGCGAGCTTATGAAAGCAAAGAGTCCTGAAGAAAGGAACACACTTTTACACACTTTATTTTTCTTTTTTTTACAAAATAATTTAGATTATGTTGACCCGCAGATAGCAAATTTGCTATTCGAGGTGGGTCAATCGTCAACAAACATTTACAATATATAAAGAAAATTAAAAACTAAATAGTTAGATATTGTTAAATTATAAAGAGAAGCATAACTGGTAAATACATCAATAGTTGTTCAATAAAGTATAGAAGCAGATAAATTAGTACTGAAAGCAATCGGATCAATTTGTTTTAATTATGCAGTCCTTAAGTTTAGAGGAGATCTTTTCAACATCAAGATAAGAATCTTCATTATCTAGTATCTGAAATAAAGACGTTTTTATTTGTTTATTAAAGGAATGTTTTGATAACGTTTTGAATTCTTTTGGCATCTTATTCCAAATTTTGACACCAACACACGAGAAAGCCTTTTTTTGTAGGTTAAGTCTAGAGTACTTTGTACTAAAGAGCTGCGATTTGGATGATCGAGTATTGTAGGTATGAATATGAGATGTTTTAGTAAATAGTTTCAAAATATTAATGGGAGCCCTCTGGTTGTGCACATCAAACATAAGTTTACTTACGGCTTCATAATATAGGAACGTACCAGGCAGAATTTTTGCTTTGGCAAATAAAGGGATGGCATGCTCTCTTCGATCGGTGAAATAGATTAGGCGCAAAACTCGCTTTTGAAGAACTAAAATCTTGTTTAAATAAGCATTTGACGCATTGCCCCAGGCAAGGAGTCCATAAGTTATATAAGGTAGAATTAATGAATTGTAAATATTTACAAGGACAGTAGAGGGAACGAAGTACCTCAGCTTTGCAATCATCCCTATTGTTTTACTTATTTTTACGATAACAGAGTCAACATGGTTTTTCCATGACAAATTTTGATCAATTAAAACGCCTAGATATTTGATATAACTTTTTTGCTCTAAACTAACTCTTCGGTTTGTCTCACAATCTAAAATACCTATTTGTGGAGAAAAATGCATTTTTTTCTGACGAGGACGAAAAATTAAGAAATTTGATTTTTTTGAAGAAGAGCTTTGTTAGGCAAGTGAGACTGTGTGACAACTGTTTTGCGAGCGGTCACATGGCAATGGATTGCAGAAGTAAAATGAGATGCCAAATGAATGGCTGCGGATGGAAACATCACACAATGTTGCATGTTCAGAAGAAGAAGTACGACAGTGGTAGCTCTCCTGTAGACCCACCAGCCACCTCGGGAGAGACTGGTACGAGTACTGCCAGTGGACCTAGTGAGACTAGAACGAGTACCGTCAGCAGGGCCGGGGAGACTGGTCAGTGTAGTGCTACTGGTTCTGGAAAGAACAATGTGTGTTTAAGAACAGTTCCAGTCATCGTGAGAGGAAAGGGTGAACTTGATCAGATCATGACAAATGCTTTACTCGACCCTGGGTCGGACGTGACATTATGTGATGTGAGCCTTATGGATAAACTCCAGCTAGTGGGTCAACCCAAGCAGTTTTCGTTGGCAACTGTTAATGGCGAGTCAGACTCCCGGAAGGGTTCGAGTTGTCTTTGTGTGTCCGCGGGTTGCAGATGGACAAGGAAATTGTGCTGGATAAAGTCTGGACGGTTGATACTTTGCATCTTCCACAAGGCAGTCCACCAGATGAAGACACAGCTCAATGGCCTCATCTGAATGGAATACACTTCCCAAGGATAGAATCTGATACGGAGTCGGTCCTCATCGGCAGCGATGTTCCAGAAGCTCACTGGGTGTACGACCAGAGGCGTGGTAGGCGTGGCCAACCTTATGCCGTGTGTACTCCCCTCGGATGGACCTTGATGGGACCATTGAACTTGTGCGAAAGGAACTCCTTCAGTGTCAACTTTATACGCTAAGACGACACGACGAAACACTTCATCGGCAGATGGAGACCATGTTTAAAAGTGATTTCAACAAGCCAATGATGTCCACAAAGATCACGATGTCAGTTGAAGATCAAAGAGCATTAACCCAAATAGAAAGTTCTGTGAAACTTGTGAATGGCCATTATCAGCTGGGTTTGCCTTGGAAGTTCAAGTCAGTAAGCCTCCCAAACAACCGTGACTTTGCAATGGGAAGATTGCGCCATCTGAAGAAGCGTTTCCAACACGATCCTCACCTTTTCCAGAAGTACAAGGACACTATTAACGGTTATGTCTCCAGCGGTTTTGCTAGACAAGTTCCCTGTGACGAACTGACACCCGCTAAAGATACACCAGTTTGGTACTTACCCCACCATCCAGTTTTTCATCTGCAAAAACCTGGTAAGGTAAGGGTTGTCTTGAGGATGAGGAGAGTTCGGAAGAGGATTCTGCTGTGTGGCATGGATGGCTGAAGGAACTTGAATCTTTAAGAGCAGTATCAGTCCCAAGATGCTTCAAGCTGCCAGAGTTTGGTGCTGTCATCAATGTTCAGTTACACCATTTTTCAGATGCCTCCGAATATGGTTATGGTGCAGCATCCTATCTCAGAATCGTGGACAACAATGGTGCTATACATTGTTCCTTTGTTCTTGGTAAATCTCGCGTGACCCCCCTTAAAGCGGTTTCCATACCTTGCCTTGAGCTGACAGCTGCTGTGGTCGCTGTGAAGTCAAATTGCCTGATCTGAAACGAGCTCGAGTACCCCATACATGATACAACCTACTGGACTGATTCCACCGTAGTCTTACAGAACATTCGTAACGAGTCATCGCGATTCTATTTAACCCTCCGGAGGCTAGCCATCAAGGTGGCGTCTGGGAACGTATAATTCGTTCTGTGCGTAAGATTCTCGGCGCTTTGTTAAAAGAGCGGCTGGTTAATGATGAAACCTTGTTGACTCTACTGTGCGAAGTGGAGAAGATACTCAACGATAGGCCCTTGACTCCCATCAGTGATCACCCAGATGATCCAGAGATGCTGACGCCCAGTAAACTTCAGCCTCTTAAGTCCAATTCTTGCCTTCCTTTGGATGTCTTCACGAGTCACAACATGTACAGCAAGCATTGGCGCCAAGTGCAATGTCTAGCAAATTCATTCTGGAAGAGATGGATGAAAGAATATTTACCTACCCTTCAGTCAAGGCAAAAATGGACCTCTCAGCGTCGTAACTTGGCCATTGGTGATCTGGTTTGGTTCTCGTCGTCGATGAGAAGTCGCCGAGAGGTCACTGGCTGATGGGATTGATTGAGGAAGTGTTCCCGGACAGCCATGGCCACGTACGTCATGTTAAAGTGAGAACGGCCACATCAGTCTACACACGGGACATCAGGGAGCTGTGTCTCCTCGGAGGAGTCCAGAATTTATGACACTATGAACTCTGTGAATGAACTGTCATGAATTCCATGACTACGAAATTATTATGAACTGCGTAATTTATGGTATTTAGGTATAGGTTTGGTTTTTTTTATTAGAATAAGGCTAGTAGCCCTTATTCAGGGCCGGTGTAAAAACCATCCCTCGACCCAGGCCACCTTGTCAACATTAGTTATTTCGCGCTCTGCATGCTAATTTATAATTCAGTCTGCGAGTCACATTGTTCGAGTTAGTTATCAGTTGTCTGTTGTCAGTCAAGTTTTGCGGTCAAGTTTCACTTCTACGGCCCTTATCCCGTCACATCTGGTACGTTCTTTATTCTAGTTGTGTTTGCTTATTAGTTAATGCTTCCTTGTGTTCAATTTCCCTGAGTAATTTTATTTTATTCATCTATTTAGAAACCACATTGGCAATTACGTAACTATGGTGAGACATTAAATCGAAGTGAAAACCTATTGCTGGTGTGCGTCGTCTATAGCTCGTACTAGTGAGATGGAAGAACTTGTCAATCAACAACTGCATAGACATGCTAAGACTTGTAAGAAAATGGGACAGAAAGTATGCAGATTGAACTTTCCCTTGCCGCCAATGCGACAAACTGTTATTTTAACACCACTTCAAGAATATGACATTTTGACAGTGAGAAGCAAAAAACGTCAAAGAAAATGCAAAGAAAGTTAAAGATGAACTTGACTGTATAAAATTTGGTGAAGATATAACTTTTGAGCAATTTCCAATGAAATTACGATTACATGAGGAAAGTTACATACTAGCATTAAGGCACACAATAAAGTGCAGCATCCTATTTTTGAAGAGACTGCCATCAGAAATAAGTAATATTACAGTAATACTACGGCCTCTTTTAACTCCATGGTAATATCTCTATTGGTTAGTGGTGATTTACATCTGCATCCTGGGCCTGAAGTCTCTTCACAAAATTCTGCGCAAATTCCATACAGTGAAAATGGTTTATCGCATTGCTTAAATTTCTCTCTACTGAACACACGCTCCGTGCGTAATAAGACAATGGAGGTTAAAGATTTTGTGGTGGATTTTGATGTAGATATTCTAGCTTTTACTGAGACCTGGCTGAGACCACATAATATGGATGATGTTGAGATTGGAACACTGTGTCCAACAGGTTATAGATTCCTACATGTTCCCAGGAAACAAGAGGAGGCGGTGTTGGTATCTTATTTAAGGATGTGCTGAACATCAACACTTCATTAACAGTTGATTATGATACATTTGAAATCATGGATGTTCGTCTTCGGAGCCTATATAGTGTCAGGATCTTAGTCATCTATCGTCCACCTGATAATTCCTCTTTCAATCGATTTTTTGAGGAATTCTCACATCTACTTGAATCTGTAACTGTGGAGTCTTCTGATCGAGTCCTAATTACTGGTGACTTTAACTTGCATATGGATTGTCAAGATGATGTAAATGCCAAACGTTTTACTGACATCTTGGAATCTTTTGACCTTAAACAACGTGTCTGTGCTTGGACTCATCGCAATGGCCATACTCTTGACTTACTTATAAATAAGTCTGATGATAACATGCTCAATAATATCAAAGTCTATGATCCTAACATCTCTGATCATTTGGCGGTAATGTGTGATGTCTCCATAAGAAAGCCCCAGTTTAGGAAGGAAGTTATCTTCTATCGGAAGCTTTGGTCTCTTGACGTGGAGTCGTTTCTTAGTGATGTTGCTGACTGCCCTCTCGTCATCGACCCATCCAGCGATCTCGATCATCTAGTTCAACAGTATGACACCTTATTAAGATCAATAATGGACAAGCATGCTCCTGTCAAGCGCCGAGTTGTTACTATTAGGCCTGCTGCTCCGTGGTACACTAATGAGGTATCTGTAGAGAAGCGTAAGCGACGACGCCTTGAAAGAAAATGGCGAAGAACCAGGCTGCAGGCTGATCGACAAGAATATAATCGTCAGTGCTGCGTTGTGAATAATTTGATCAAGTCGTTGAAATCCTCTTACTACACTACCATCATTACTGAAAACTCAAGTGATCAACGGGTTTTGTTTAATACAGTATCAAAACTACTACAAAAGCAATCAACTGCACGGTATCCATCTTCTTGTAGTGATGCACTAGCTAATTCTTTCGCTGATTATTTCATTGACAAGATTGATTGTATCCATGCCACACTAATAGAGAAGAATTCTGCGCAAGGTAATGATGCTAATGAAGTGACTCTTGGTAACTACGTGGAATGTAACTCTGTGTTTTCAGACTTTATTAATGTCAGTTACGAAGACATCAAGGGACTTGCATTGAGATCTATTAATAAATCCTGTGTACTTGATCCTCTGCCTGCAGTGGTAATGAAGGAATGTTTCAATTTACTAACTCCTGTGTTGACTAACATAGTGAATACATCTTTATCTACTGGAGTTATGCCTGATGTCTTGAAGATTGCAGCTATGACACCGACTTTAAAGAAACATAATGCTGATTTCACTAAATATGAAAGTTTTCGACCTATTTCTAATTTGAAGTTTGTGTCCAAGCTTGTGGAAAAAGTGGTATATGTCCAGCTTACAGACTATATTACATCTAATGGTCTTTCGGAAACGTTTCAATCCGCATACAAGTCATTTCACTCCACTGAAACGGCTCTACTGAGGGTTCAAAATGACATTCTTTGTGCTTTAGATCGTAATGAGTCGGTCATACTGGTACTTTTGGATCTGTTGGCGGTGTTTGATACGGTGGACCATACTCTTCTCGTGACAAGGCTGTCTACTTGTTTTGGTTTTCAAGGAACTGTGCTTAAGTGGCTGAAATCATACCTGTCTTCACGTAAGCTGTTTGTTAAAGTTGGGAATAGTCATTCTTCACAACGTGCATTGAAGTGTGGTGTCCCTCAGGGATCAGTTCTGGGCCCTTTGTTGTATTTGTTATACACATCACCTATTGCGGACATAATAAATGATCATGGACTATCATACCATCTATATGCTGACGACACCCAATTATATATTTCCTTTAAATCTACCAGCTTGAATGACATCCAACAAGTGAAGTTGAGAGTGGAATGCTGTGTGAGGGACATTGATGAATGGATGATAAGAAACTATCTTAAACTAAACCAGGACAAAATGGACCTTGTAGTCATCAGTTCCAGATTCCATCCCATGCCTGACATCGGTCACATTACTGTTGGTTCTGAGTGCATTGCACCTCGTGACTCTGTTCGTAATTTAGGGGTTCAGTTTGATAGCATATTTAGTTTTGAGGAGCACATTAAGAACATTTGTAAATCATCATTCTATCATTTGAGAAATATTGCTAAAATCCGCAAGTACTTAAGCCAAGATACATGTAAAATCTTAGTCCATGCATTTATTAGTTCGAAACTTGATCACTGTAATTCTTTATTACATGGCCTTCCTAAGTATCTGTTAGCTAGACTACAGGCAGTTCAGAATGCTGCAGCTTGTGTTGTCACATTGACACCGAGGCATGTTCATATAACTCCTATTCTAATTTATCTTCATTGGTTACCAGTTGAGTTTAGAATAACTTTTAAAGTCCTTTTATTGGTATACAAGGCCCTTCATGGCCTTGCACCTTCTTATATTTCTGACCTTTTGAATTTTAAAACATACTCTAGGTCATTGCGTTCTTCATGTAAAGAATATTTAGTGGTTCCAAGAAGCAGATTGAAAACATATGGAGACAGAGCTTTCTCTATTGCAGGACCTAAATTGTGGAACGATTTACCTCTAGAGATTAGGAAATATGCTTCAGTGGCAACTTTTAAGCAATCCCTTAAAACTTTTTTATTTAAGTTAGCATATAGGTTATGAGATTCCTTTTGTTTTGAGATGTTTTTGATTTATATAGTAGATAACTTAGGCTATATTTGAATTATATTGTATATTGTAGATATTTTATATTTTATATTTTTTATATTTTATTTTGTAATTAGGTAGCGCTTTGGGACAATTATTGGATTTTAGCGCTATATAAATAAAATTATTATTATTATTATTATTATTATTATTATTATAAATAATTACAACACACAATTGCTGAAAGCATAGAGGGCAAACATGGATATGCAATATGTCCTAGATCCTTATGCCTGTGCAACTTATATTTTATCTTACATTACAAAAGGGCAGAGAGACATGAGCAGGCTTCTGGAAGAAGCTACTGAAGAAGTTAAGTCAGGCAACAGAGATATCACTCAAAAAGTGAGGCACATTGGAAACAAATTTCTAAATGCTGTAGAAATAAGTACTCAAGAGGCTGCACACTTGGTATTACAAATGCCGATGAGAAGATCTACACGTGACTATCAGTTCATGAATACCTCCCATCCTGATGAAAGGACATTCCTGTTAAAGAAATTAGACAAGATCAAGGAGCTACCAGATAACTCATATGAAATAGAATCTGATAACATCATTCAGCGCTACCAAAGACGACCAAAACAGCTAGAAAACATTTGTTTGGCTGATTTTGTTGCGTGGTTCAATTGTGTAAAGGATAATGAATCGGACACTGTTTATGGTGATAAGTTTGATATAGGCTCTGACGACTTTATGCCAGAAGCTTTTTATGATGTGAACACCATTGATGATGACCCTTATAATATGGATGAACAACAAAGTGAACAACAGGAGCTCAAAATGAAGGGTGGTATGAAACCTTTTAAGAGAACAAAACCTAAAATTATTCGATCTGTCCGATTCCATATAAGCAAAGATCCTGAAAATCATTACAGAGAGCAGCTTATGCTTTATTCTCTTTGGCGTAATGAGAACACAGATCTGCTAAGAGATTGTGAAACGTATCAAGAACGATTTAATCAGCTCAATGAACTAGTTCTCTGTAACAGACAAAACTATGAATATCACAGTGAAATATTAGATAAAGCTATGGAGGATTTAGACAATGATCATTTGGAAAATATGATCTATGACAGTGTTGCTCCAAATGCACAACATATTAATGAGCAAGACGGTGCAACAAAGCAAAAACAAAGTGAATTGTTTGGTTGCTTTGATCCAGGGAATAATAAACAACATAGCCAATATGACTTGCATGATGACATAGGCATTTTCCCTAGATGTGATGACCAAGAGGAGCTTCTTGTAAAACGCATTTCAAATGACGAATATCGTAAGCTTGTTCGCTCATTGAATGAAAAACAAAGACAGTTCTTTTATCATGAATTACATTCAGTAAAAACCAGCGATGACCCTCTCAGACTTTTCTTGTCAGGTGGTGCTGGTGTTGGTAAATCCACTGTTACAAATGCACTGTATGAAGCACTGATAAGGTATGTAAATAGCATACCAGGTGAAAACCCCGATGAGATCAATGTGATTAAAGCAGCTCCAACAGGAAAAGTAGCAGTCAACATCAAAGGAAATACATTACATGCAGCAGCAGGGATTTGAATATTGTACACTTGATAGTGACAGACTTAACACAATAAGAACAAAATTAAGAAAACTAAAAGTTCTATTCATTGATGAAATCTCAATGGTAGGAAGTGGTATGTTCAATTTCCTTAATCTAAGGTTACAACAGATAATGGGAAACAAGGAACCATTCGAAGGAATAACTGTGATCACTGTTGGAGATCTGTTCCAGTTAAAACCTGTTTTTGACAGATGGATTTTTGAAAATCCAAACACATCTTATAGTACTTTAGCATCTAATTTGTGGGCAGACTTTTTTAGTTTATTTGAATTAACAGACATAATGAGGCAAAAAGATGATAAACAGTGCAGAGGTGCTTAACCGTCTAAGAGAAGGAAAGCATTCTGAACGTGATATTGACTGTTTAAAGGAAAGGCTTTTACACACAGTCCCTGGAAGTGAAAATTACCCCATGGAAACAACCCATTTGTTTACTACAAATGCATCAGTAAATGCACACAACAATAGCATGCATGCTAAATGTGAAAGTGACAAATGCCAAATAAAGGCAATATACATTGTAGTTGGAGATATTTCTGATGACCTTAAACAAATGAAGGACAAAATACCAAATGATCCAACAAAAACAATGGGTTTATACTCACTTACCTCAATAGCCACCAATGCAAAGTATGATTTAACAACAAATGTTGATGTAACAGATGGTTTAACAAATGGTGCAGAATGTGTCATTAAAAACATTGACTACAGGGTGGAAAACTCTAGCAGACCTAGTATTATATGGGTATTATTTCCAGATACTGACATAGGTAAAAAGCAGCGCAGAGAAAATATGCATTTATACAACACCAAAACCATTATAAATAGGACATGGACACTAATTCTGGAAGTAACAAGGCAATTCAGAATAAATCAGAACAGTCAAGTACAGATTCTTTGCAGACAGTTTCCATTAAGATCAGCAAGCGCAAAAACAATTCACCGTTGTCAAGGTGTTTTGTTGTGATACGCATCCAAAACCATGAGTTTCAAACTGCTGTTTATTCTTCGTTAGCATTGTTCAAAATCTATAAGTTACACATAGTAAGCGTATCAGAAAAATAATTACAGTAAAATATAAATATAACAAAACAGAATAGTTACCAAACGGTTGTCTTGCTTGAAGTGTATCACAATTAGGAAAGTAATTAAGTTCATTAGTTGACTGTGAAGTAGTTACAATTTCAACGAAACACAAGATGACACTCTAAATGTTGCAGTTGTTGATTTCCCACGCTCCACACAAGAGTACATGCACTATGTAGGTTTAAGTCGAGTCCGAAACAGTTCTAGTCTACATATCATCAACTTAAATGAGCATAAAATTAGGGTAAGTGAAAAGGTTGTGAATGAGATGAATAGACTAAGGACTGAAGCGAACCTTGTACCTTTAGTGGCACTAAAAACTGAAAATGACTCTATTACAATTGTATTTCAAAATGTTAGATCCTTACATCTTCACATTGATGATGTGCGAAGTGACTACAACATTCAAAAAGCTGACGTGAACATTTTTGTTGAAACTAGACTTTGTACATTGGACAAAGATGATGTCTACAACATCAATGGCTTTACACTATACAGATGACTACAATCAATCCCCAACTAGAAGTTGCTATGGGTCAGCTTTCTATGTTAAGACCAATTTTGACTGTACAGAAATCCCCCACAGATTTAACTTCAATGGAGTAGAAATTACAATAATGGTTATTGATCATTTAATTCCAAACCTGCATGTAATTGGTATTTACAGATCCAGTTCAAATGTAAGTTTGGCAAAGTTTATTGATGCTCTAAATTATCTTCATGACTCAAAATTAAAAACTCCTGACACCCCAGTTGTACTCCTTGGTGATTTTAATGTCAACTTGCTAGAAAAGGCATCTGAGCAAAAAGTACTAACAAGATATTTAGTTGAAGAAAGGTTATACACAGCTCATTACGCAGTACACTACAGACTATCGCTCACTAATAGATCACATCTACACTAACATTCCAAATTTTGTCAAGTCTTCAGGTGTCCTAGAGTCATACTACAGTGATAATAAACCATTGTTTATATCATTAAAAACTGAGTAAGAATATTTATTTTCAAAATAATGACCCCTGTAGTATCATACATAATATTTGGAAATATTTACCATGTTAAATAAAAAATGTTCAGGTTAATTTATCATCATTTTGCAATACACAGCATTACCATATTGCATATATACACACATACCAGTAGTCGTACCATATCGCATACATAAACAAAGACAAATTCACCAAAACCACCATCAAACAAGACAGGGAGCCCTACAGGATGGTATCCCTGTCTTAAGTTTGCTGGGCCCCTGAGCACACAAGGCAGGTAAGTTTTAAATATATCCAACCTAAAGCACTAAGGGGGTTGTATAGGCTTTAGATGCAATTTCACATAAAAATTATTTATCAAACTATAACATTAAATTGTCTCTTAATTTGTAGAACAACTACAGTAATGAGGAAGGAAAATACACAACACAGAGATGTATTCAACACAAAAAGACAAAGACATCTGTGGAATACAGCTAAGCAATAACTGATGCCTTTATACTGGTATAATTCAAGCCATTTTCAAGAGCTAAAGATGATATCAGCCTCTGGGACATGTGCTGTTTGTAGAATGAAATAAGAGTGCTTGCCCACGGCCATGGATGTCCACTTTTGATTTCAGGACACTGCAAGGAGAAACTTTACTGTCAAATTATTTGACAACACTCTTAGCTCAATACTGTAAATTTTCAAATAATATCAGCATCTATACATTGACGCAGACTTCTCATTTCAGGATATTGCAAAAACGAATGTTACTGTTATGAGATCATAATTCCTTGACCAATACTGCCCCCTTTAAAGGAACAGAACTTGTTGCCTTCCATTGTTTTCATCATGATGAGTGATGTGTAATTAGCAAAACTACTATGAGGGATTTGAATGTTATAATATGTTATAGTGACGATGAAGACTCATCTGACTCAAAATATGTATGCCTTAATTTAATGGACAACCATTATTCCCAACTTCTACACAGACAGTGTTAGATTACAATTTTTCTACAACCTGCCTTTAGTGTGCATCTATTACAATTATTGTATACAAAAAAATAAATTATAATTTGACCCAGAAATAATATAAACAGATATAAATATGTCAGGAATTATTTGGTGGTTATTTGCCTCCAGTTATCAGAGAAAGCATAGAAAAATGTTTTAATTGTGCCTTTCAAAAACATGCAACCTCATGCAAACTCTGGTCCCTCCTGCTTTCCTTCCCAAGCCCAAGGGAAAAAAAGTTTTCAAGTTACAATTCATTTTCCTACATGACAACAAAGGCTTTTGTCTTCAGTACTTGAATAGGGGACAATTGAATCAAAACACGTGAGAATAAACGAACAATGCCAGAATAAACGCAGGAATAAATACAAGGAGTTCAAAAACCAAATTATTATTACCCAGGCCCAGAGTAATATTGACACAAACAATATTTAAGAATTAGAAATCATTTTCCATGTTTGAGAACCTGTTAGGCTAAACTTTCACAGTTACCCCCCCCCCCCCCCGTCTATATAAGAACCCCTTTAGCCTAAAATTAGAAAAGGGTTTTTATTTTGTAAAATCATTTTAAAATGTTTACTTTTTGCGCAGTACATTTACTTAATAATGTTATGTTCTGAATAAGGACTTCAAGTTCGTGTAATTAGTGCTTCAGTAGTTTTCTATTCTATTTAATTAGCAACAATGTTTATTTTTATTCAAAAAATAGTGCATCCATTTTCTTTGCACGCAACATCTCGCGAAACTCGCACTTTAGTCACTCGCGCGCAACTAAAATCTTTTCGACCCCCCTCATGTAAAGTGCACGCGCATATCACGTGCTCAACTCTGCGTCCTGTCCTTCTTTCGTCTTGTCCCGTTCGTGCGTGCATAAGATGGCTTCGAGTTCTCCAACAAAATCTGCTGCATCCAGCCCTTACAAAGACGTTCATGGGTACATCCATTCTGTTTCTGAAATACACATACCTGCCAATCCAAAATCTGCTGGATACTTCGACTTCACCATTCAAGAAAACCAAGAAGACACGCGAGTGATCTGTTTCACTGCAGAAAAAAAAGATGAGCTGAAACGAAGGGAGAAAGCCAAACTTCCTACTTCCCTCACAAGCATCAGCCAACAAAAAAGATGATATGGCGATGGTGTAGAATACAAGATGAACAAGTACTCCAGAATCGAACAAGCTAAAAACTTAGCGTTTCAATGGAAAGCATCGAACACCGACCAAAGTGAAATCACACAAATTCTACAAAGTGCACCGAATGGTCAGTCTGTAGGACTGAAAGCTAAAGTTTTATTCAAAGGAGATAAGGAAACTGTGTATTCAAAACAGGCGAAAAAAAACCTCACCAAATGTAACATTGTTGTCGCTGACACTACTGGAGTGATAACTGTAACTCTGTGGGAAAGTCAAATCGCCGAAGTTGAATGGCACAGCTGTTATCACTTCAAAGAACTTAAGTTGAATTGGTACAAAAAAAAATATCTCGGCTCTTCCACAAAAACAACGATTGAAAAGTGCGAAAACATCGACATTCCAGGTGGGATTACCAGTGAAGCTGAAAACATAAAACCACATGAAAAGGCAAAGAAGAAAATCACCGGTACTATAATGGCGGTAGAGATTAAGAAGACATACATTTGCATAAATTACAAGTACAAAATTACGGAAACTCCTGAATTAAATATTATAAAATGCCCCAACTGTAACTAGAAGATCAAAAAATGTGAACTGGTATCTAGTACTACGGCAAACATCGTGATATAAGACGAAAGTGGAGAAAATATGGGAAGATTCTTTTGTACACATGCTGTTCTAACTGAGTTATTTCAAACAATCGCTAGTGCCCCCGGTTACAACATAGACAAAAACATTGACCACTTATCTGCAAATATAATGGAAGAAACCGTTCTAAATGTCAGCAACTTATGTTTTCAAGTTATTATGGATGACAAAATTGTAAAATCAATTGAACTTGGTGGTGCTGACTGACATTCACACAAACAATAGAATTTATGGTTAAAAGTTCATTTGCTACATTCTTTGCACAA
Source organism: Pocillopora verrucosa (assembly GCF_036669915.1). NCBI lineage: Eukaryota > Metazoa > Cnidaria > Anthozoa > Scleractinia > Pocilloporidae > Pocillopora > Pocillopora verrucosa. The sequence goes on from NC_089325.1 coordinate 19,990,388, forward strand.
AAAGGAGAAGTTAAGGAAATCGTTTGCAATTTATGTGCTGTTTATATTGTTTAATATTCTTAATGGAAAGAAATGCATTGAACTTGATCATGCTCAATTACCAGAGAACCTGCACAGGTAGTTTTCCCATTGTTATTGTTACTGTTACTGTTACTGTTGTTTGTTCTTTTTTTATATAATATTCTTAATGGAAAAAAATGCATTGAACTTTGTAATGCTTAATTGCCACAGAACCTGCCCAGGTGGTTTTCCAATGGTTATTGTTACTGTTGTTTTTTTAATTATTAACGCTATTGTTTAATGTTGCGATTTCATTGTTGGAAAGATGGTAACTTTTTCACTACCATATATATAAAACTAAGCATGATGGCAACTCTTAATCACAGAAAACAAATAATCAAATATTTTACTTTTTTTCTTAGTATCCTTCAGAACTTGATTTTATTCTAAATTTTAATAAAAATATCTATTGCCCTCATTCCATTCCTAACAGTGTTATTGTTACTTTGCTTTGATTGCATAATTTTCAATGTAGACTAATTAACTACTTGCTTGTAAATAGCCAGCATGAGAAGCGCTGTTTAAAAAAAATACATCATACTCCTGTATCTGAGATTATAACACTGCTCAGTTTCAATTACCATAATTTTGCTGTTCATGTTTTTATCTCATTTTGAAATAAACTTATTTTGTGTTAACTTCAATTATTTATGTGAATGTGGCAATTATATCAAGACACTGTCCATTTTTTATGAAGCATGGGGATCCTCCTGGGGTTTAGGGGAGATGCATGTAAAAAAATGGGGCTTCACAGGAGGGGACATAGGCCAAGAAATTAGCCTCTGAATGGGAGGTCACCCCAAATAATTCCCATGACCAGCAATACCAGATACAATAAAAATTATCCATTATATGAATGAGCTGGCTCTCAGACCCCTTTGATTTAACTTTGTGCTGACATAAACACGGAAATTCCCAGTTCTCAAGGAAGCTATCAAGTTCATGCTTCCATTTGGCTCTGTTTCTTGGCAAGTAAACACATCTGTCGTAAAGAGTTGACACCAGTATCTTACATACCTGGTTAAAAATGACACTTGCAGTTGATTCTGCAACACCGAACAGGTCTTCTATCTCACCAAGAATGAACTGAAACATTGCTCAACTTGTACACAAACGTTTTTTGAATGCAGTATCGTCCCAATTTCAGTAACCATTTCTCCACCACGAGGAACTTCTTTTTTTGATCCGCACCTTGTTCTTTCCTTGGTCTCTTCATAGTCGCGGTACATAGTGCCTCAACCATATCTAGTTCTCTGTCCATAGTCTGCAAAAGCTGCTTCCTTGATTGATTTTTCCTCGTTAAAAACATTTGCATTTCCATTTCTTACCTTTCTTGGCGACGTTGAGAAATGGACTTCAGAATTTGAAATTCAGCCATCTTTATTTTGTTTGTATATTTGCGCGCTCAGAGTTTATTTTGCGCTTCTTTACTTCTGAGAATAGAGCCCAGTCTTTTCTTAGAAGAGCCTAAAAGTCGTCTACTTTTATGCGTTTCGTTTTTATACCAGACGGCTTTAACGTCTCAGATGTTAAATGTGTCAAGCCGACTTTAATGTCTCTACTATAAAAACGGCCAATGTTTTTAAATCCTTTCTAGCTGAACAAAAGGCTGCAATGCACCTTGGATTGTAATTTTGTATATATGAATTATATATTATATTTTATCTTTTTAATATGGTACATCTTATAGTTATTAGTTGTAGCATCTATATTTTGTAGTTGTTTTGAGGGCCACAGAGTCATCAGTGTCTTAGGGCTACTGTTAAGTGTTTTTACCCTCTCTAAACAAAGCCCACTATTATTATTATTATTATTATTATTATTATTATTATTATTCTCATTATTATTATTCTCATTATCATTATTATTATTCTCATTATCATTATTATTATTACGATTATTGCAGTTGCCATGGCGGCGGCTGTGTCTTTTAGCTGCTCCAGAAAGCCGAAAGTGAAATGGACGAACCAAATGAATAATGACGTTCTGGAGTGTAAGAGACGAGTGCAAGAGCTAGTTGCAGAAAGAAAGGCTACATTGAAGTCATGAAACAGCTTTGGGAAGAGAAGGGATACGGACATCTTGCTCTTAAAGGTCAGAATTTACGTGATCAAGCATCAAGGCTGGAGAAATGTCGAGAGGGTTTGGCCGATGAGAGCTGTGTGAATGGTGCAACAGTGATAAGTATAGATGAGTCTATATTACCAAGTGGAAATAGTGATACGGTATTTGTTGAAGGAAACAGAAATATTGAGAGAGAAGATGCTAATCAAGCGATGCCAAATTTACATATGTCCACAGTGCAACTCCCGGAGGAGCTGCAGTCTGATCAATCGAAGCGTGAAAGGTTACCTGACGAGGTGCCGGGATCACTGCCCGAATGCAATACGCTTCACACACCATCTTCATTTGTCTGGGGCCAATACGATGAAGGAAGATCAATAATTGTTAATGTGTCGACCATTGAGAATGCCTACGATGAAATATCCAAATGGCGTTAAAACACATTTTTAGTTCCTTTCGGGAAAACGGGAAAAGAATTCATCAACACATTGAGAGAACTAATTAACAAATGAAACAATGGTTCAGAAATGGAATTCATTGCTCTTAAAGTCGCTATTGTTCTCCTAGCGCTTAGTCTACAAAAGCCCGGTCCTAAATTGAAATCGAAAGATCACCAGGATTGTTTGGCAAAGCGTCTTGTCTTATGGAAGAAAGCCGAGGATGATACTATCCTCCGTGAAGGGCGCATGATACAGAGGCGTCTTGGAGACTCCCATAGGGCGAAAGACCCTCCAAATAGGGCAAAGATTTTTGCAATCTTGTGATGACGGGACAAGTCAATACGGCGTTACGATATCTAAGCGATGATCAAGGTGGAGGGATCTTACCCCTTTCTGATGACGTCATGGAGCAGTTGAAGGAAAAACACCCAGAGCCACAGGTTGTCCAATTAGGGTCTCTCCTGTTTGGCCCTATTAAGGACGTTCCCGACACTCTGTACTATGAGATCAATGAAGAAATGGTCAGGGACGCCACTCTAAGAACTAAGGGCTCGTGCTGGCCCTCTGGTGTAGATGCAAACAGCTTCAGAAGAATTCTTACTTGTAAATCCTTTAAGAGATCAGGAACAGAACTATGTGAAGCTATAGCCAGCATGACCAAATGCCTATGCACGGAGTATGTCGATCCTTGGGGCCTAGAAGCAATTTTAGCGAATTGACTTATTCCCCTTGACAAAGGGGAAGGAGTGGTGCGACCAATTGGAGTAGGCAAAGTGTTAAGGAGGATTATGGGAAAGTGTATCACAAAGGTCACCAAGCCGAATGTTATAGATGCGAGTGGCTCTTTACGAGCATGCGCTGGTCATAAGAACTAAGGGCTCGTGCTGGCCCTCTGGTGTAGATGCAAACAGCTTCAGAAGAATTCTTACTTGTAAATCCTTTAAGAGATCAGGAACAGAACTATGTGAAGCTATAGCCAGCATGACCAAATGCCTATGCACGGAGTATGTCGATCCTTGGGGCCTAGAAGCAATTTTAGCGAATTGACTTATTCCCCTCGACAAAGGGGAAGGAGTGGTGCGACCAATTGGAGTAGGCAAAGTGTTAAGGAGGATTATGGGAAAGTGTATCACAAAGGTCACCAAGCCGAATGTTATAGATGCGAGTGGCTCTTTACGAGCATGCGCTGGTCATAAGAGTGGGAGCGAGGCAGCCTTTCACGCAATGCGGGAACTTTTTGAACATGACAACAGCGTCGACACTTGATAAACTTAGCTTTGCCGCACATGTTGACACCACTCTCAACTCCAAGGCAGGCACAAAGTCAAGTACCACTTCCAATGATCCCATTCAGACCCCTTCTTTGGATGGTATCATGTGTCCCTTCTGCAATTTCAGGCACGAGTTAGAAGTTTGCAGATCTTTAAGACATTGCCCTTACCAGGAGCGCATTCAGTTCTTATCATCCAAAGGGCTCTGCTTTGGATGTTAGTCGGGAGAGCACCTGGCGAAAGTCTGCCCAGAAAGAAAATCCTGCAAGATAGATGGCTGTCCTAAAAAGCATCCGACCGTCCTGCACACACAACCTCGGGAAAGACCCAAAGAGGACACCACAGTCGGAAGTGGAATTGGAGTTGCTGATGGCACATCACAAGTGCACAACGGCATGGCATGTATTAACAACGCCTCCTGTTGCCTCACTGGGGCCGGATTTTCTCGGACAGGCATGGCTATCCTTCCAGTCAAAGTCAGACGTAGAGGAAGCGAGAAAGCAATCGCCATATACGCCTTTCTAGACAACGGAAGCAGTTCTACCTACTGCACAGAGGCTCTCATGAGGCAACTTGACATTAATGGTCCTAAGACAAAGATTTCCCTCACCACTCTAGATAAGAAAGATATCCTGGTTGACAGTTTTCTAGTGCATGACCTGGAGGTAACCGATTTAGACGAGAACTACATAGTAAAACCTCCCATTTTGTACACCAGAGAGGAGATACCAGTTTCAAAGGATGATATACCGTCACAAGAGGACGTCGACAGATGGCCCCACTTTGACGGTGTTTACCTGCCAACTGTTAATTGCCAGCGATGTACCAGAAGCCCTGGATCCACTAGAAGTGAAGAATAGTCAGCATGGTGGCCCTTACACTACTAGAACTCGCTTGGGCTGGGCAGTTAATGGTCCTTTAAAGTGCGATTGAAGGAGTTTGTGTGCAACCAGTTTCTTCGCTAAAGCTGGCACTGAGCTGTGTCAGATGGTTGAAGATTTCTATAACCGCGATTTTGGGGAGTCCATTGCTGATAGCAAGACTGAGCCGTCCCAGGAGGAGTGCCGCTTCACGAAACGTGCGGAGGAGTCCCTTACATTGAAAGATGGACACTATGAAATCGTCCCACCCTTCAAAGATTTAAAGTGCCCAACTCCAAACAACCGTATTCAGGCTGAACAACGCGCCAGCTGGTTAAAGAAGAAGCTTTAGAAGAGTCCTGCGTTACTTAAAGTTCACACAACCTTCGTCGAGGAGCTTGTCGCAAAGGGGTTTGCCCGAAGAGTTCCCCAGTATCAGAAGGAGTCTAAAAGGGAAAGACATGGTTCATCCCCCATCACAGTGTATACCACCCCCACAAGCCTGGAAAAGTTCGCGTAGTATTTGACTGCTCTGCTAAGTACAAGGAAAAATCACTCAATGACTTGTTGTTGAAGGGACCAGACCTCACAAATTCTCTTTTGGGGGTCCTCACCAGATTTCGACAAGAGCATGTGGCAGTCATGGTGGAAATCGAGGCGATGTACCACCAGGTAAAGGTTCCAGACACTGACCGCTCCTTTCTCCGCTTTCCGTGGTGGCCGAATGGCGATTTGTCCTGTGCACTGAAAGAATACCAAGTGTCAGTTCACTTGTTTGGTGCCGTATCTTCTCCAGCTTGTGCTATTTTTGCACTCCTAAAGATGGCGGATGATAACAGCCAACATTTCTCTGCCGATGTTACAAGCACCGTCAGAAGAAACTTCTATGTCAATGACTGTCTGAAGTCATTGCCTTCAGTCAAAGATGCTAATGCCCATGTCAGCGACTTGCGCAGCTTACTACAGCGAGGGGGCTTCTGACTAATGAAATGGATCAGCAGTGATCAGGAGGTTCTTGAGACTATACCAGAACCAGAGCGCACATAGACCATCAAGGAGATCAGCCTCCAACATGTAGTTGAATGAGCACTCAGCATGCAATGGAGAGTAAACACCAATACATTTGGCTTCGATGTCAATGTCAAAGAAAGGCCCCCTACGCGGAGAGGTATCTTGTCCATTATTGGATCAGTGTTCGACCTCTTTGGTTTCGCTGCACCATTTGTCCTTACAGCCAAGAAAATTCTACAAGACCTTAGCAAGATGAAATTGGGCTGGGACAAGGAAATACCTCTAGAGTACAATGTACGTTGGCAAAAATGGCTTATAGACCTTCCTATGCTGTCAAAGCTTGCGATCGACCATTGTTTTAAACCAGCCAACTTTGGGACCATTGCTTATAGCCAGTTGCACCATTTTCCAGACGCTTCAGAGATTGGTTTTGGTTCAGTATCTTACCTGCGCCTGGTTGATATCAACGATAGAGTCCATTGCGCCATCCTTCTAGGAAAGTCACAGCTTGCACCTTTGAAGAAATTTACTATTCCTCAATTAGAGCTTTCAGCAGCAACAGTGTCGATGCGGTCAGGCAAAGCCATAAAGAGAGAGCTAGAACTCTCGCTTACCGAGCCATCAGTTTTCTGGACGGATAGTACATCAGTGTTACGTTATGTGAACAATGAAGACAAGAGATTTCACACATTTGTAGTTAACCGCACTGCAATCATTCAGAATGGACCCGACCCTAGCCAGTGGAGGTATGTGAGTGGAGAATCTAATCCAGGTGACGACCTCTCAAGAGGGCTATCAGCAGAAACACTGCTTGACCACGAACAATGGATAAAAGGGGCTGTTGAAAACTGGACCGAGAGTGTCACATGGATTTTTGTATGTTTCTTACCCCCCACGAATTGAACTTTAAACTCTTAATGAAAACTCAAAAAAAAGGAAAATTCAAAGGAATGCGTGAAAGCTCTCTTGTATATTGTTATTCTGGAATACAGTCTTTATTCGAAGTTATCCTGTTGTATACGTTTTATACATTTGGTGCCGAGACCCGGGAATTGAAAACTGGGATTCTACCGCTCTGAAGAACGTCTTGAATGAAATTGTTGTGAATGCGAGCTGGAAGCACGTGGGTGACATGTCGCAGTCTGGGAAGAAGAAATTGAAGAATCTGAGGAAATTTCGCGACGGTCGTCGAAAGTTTGTTGAGAAAACTATCGAAGATGCTAAAGGGTTAATCGCTGAAGGTAATCTCATCGAAGTGAAAAGGCTGAAATTTCTTCGAACCGCTCTTGAAACGAAGTATTTGGAGCTTCAATCGCTCGACCGCGAAATTGTGGATCTGGTGGATGACGTTGAAGTTATTGATACCGAAGTCTGTGAGAGCTGTGAGCTAATGAGCTCCATTCAGAAGTGTATTGTAGATATAGAATCTGTTTTGGAAGCTCAAGAAAGTAAGGGAAAGAGCCAGAAATCCCCTTCCGTGGTGCAACCTGGTTCTCCCGAAAGTGCGGGAACTTCTCAAGGTCACGTTTTGAAAGCTTTCACTCATGCAAAGTTACCCAAGCTTGAGCTGAAGAAATTCCACGGAAATCCCATGCATTGGTATCCTTTCTGGGAATCTTTTGAGTCTGCGGTTCACAAGAACCCAAATCTGTCTTCCGTGGATAAATTCAACTATCTGAAGTCACTTCTCACTGGCACTGCACAAAGTTCGGTCGCTGGTCTAGCCCTGACGAGTGCTAACTACGAAAAGGTGGTTGATCTACTGAAACCAAAATTCGGAAATCGGCAGATGGTGATCTCTAGCCACATCGAAGTGCTCACCAAACTCCCTAAGGTGGAATCGATTGGCAAAGTTAAGAAACTCCGAAGCTTGTACGACACAGTGGAATCTAATGTTTGTGGATTAGAAGGTATGGAAATCTCTTCCGAGATGTATGGTTGTTTCTTAACACCAATAGTTATGCAGAAATTACCGGAGGAATTTCGAATCGCTATCACTCGCAATCTGGAATCGGAGACATGGAATCTGAAAGATATTTTGGTTGAATTTCACAAGGAACTGGAACTGAGAGAACAATGTCTTGTCAACAACAAAGAGTTCAGATCCTCAAATCAGAGAGGTGGGTTGCCACTTTCTACATCAGCTTTCTACACTGACAGTTCTAAGGATAAGCAGTCTTCTCGTGTTTGGTGTTCATTTTGCAATCAAAACCATCAGAGTTCTAAGTGTAATGTTGTCACAACTACTGAATCTAGAAAGGAAGTTCTAAAAAACAAAAGGCAAGTGTTTCCTTTGTCTCAAACAAGGGCATTTGGCACGTAACTGTCAAGCTCATATGAAATGTCTTAAATGTCAAGGAGCTCACCATGTAGCAATTTGTGGTGATTCTCAATCAACCATGGGGGGGCAAGATCAAGATAATGTGGCCAGTGTATCTACCAGTATGTATGTGGATCAGTCTAGAGGGTCTGTGTTGTTGCAGACGGCAACCGCTGAAGTTGTGCGTCCAGATAATGACACTTCTTCCCTAAGTGTTCGCCTGGTATTTGACTCATGCAGTCAGAGATCTTACGTAACTAAGAACCTCAAAGACAGACTGAAGTTACCAGTGCTTCGTAGAGAGTCACTTCTGATTAAAACTTTTGGTGAGTCTGATGCCAGACTACAAACATGTGAAATTGTTCAAGTGGGTATCAAACCCATCTGTGATGCAATTGTCTACATACAAGCCTATGTGGTACCAGTCATATGTAGCCCCCTGACCCAACAACCCACAGACCTCACTCAGTCTAGCTGTGAACATCTGCACGGCCTCTCTTTAGCCGACAGGTGTGGTAGAGGAGATCTGCCTATCAGTATTCTCATTGGTGCTGATCATTATTGGTCATTGGTCCAAGGAACCATAGTGAGAGGTGCACCGTGGGAACCTGTTCCTTTCGCCACCAAACTAGGATATGTCCTCTCTGGCCCCACCATGATTATGTCTCACAATGACAATGGTAACACAGTAAATCTTACTGCAACACATGTTCTGAAAGTGGAAGCAAGTGTTGTCAATCGGGATGAAATTGCCTTTGAACTTGGAAAATTCTGGGACTATGAATCACTTGGGATTCGAAATGACAGTTTGTCTCTGTATGACAAATTTGTTAGCAAAGTTGAATTTACGGAGGGAAGATATCAAGTACAGCTACCCTTCAAGGAAGACCATGAGCTGCTTCCAGATAATTTTGCATTGTGCAAGTCAAGGCTAGTTTCACTGCTGAAGCGTCTGAATTTGAAGCTTGAGGTGTTAAAGCACTATGATGACGTCATCCGAGATCAGGAAAAACAGGGAATCGTGGAACCAGTGGAGTAAGGTACTAATAATGGTGTGGGCAAGGTACTAATAATGGTGTGGGCAAGGTACATTACTTCCTCATCATGAAGTGATCTGTGTCGACAAGGACACTACTAAACTGCGTATTGTTTATGACGTCAGTGCTCGATCAGGAGGGAACACACCAAGCCTTAATGACTGTCTGTATGCTGGTCCCCCACTGTCTCCTTTCATTTATGACGTTGTCCTTCACTCGTTGTTGTGATGTCACTACTCAACATGCTGATTTCAAAACTGAATTCCCCTCACTATTCACTGGTCTGGGGAAGGTGAAGACAGAAGTACACATAACACTGCAACCTGATGCTCCCTATGCAGATTGAAAACATGGTGACAAATTGTAGCACCTGCGCCAAAGATTGCCCTGAGCCCACAGAACCACTCATGTCAAGCTCTTTCCCCTCCCTACCATGGGAGAGATTAGCTGCTGACCTCTTTGAACTTGCGGGAAAGGTCTATTTGATTGTTGTTGATTACTACTCAAGGTGGTTCGAGATCAGGAGATGAAACGACCAATCATCTTCCAGAGTCATTTCAGTCGTTAAAGAACTATTTTCTACACACGGCATACCTGACATTATTGCATCAGATAATGGCGCGCAAGTCAGCTCCGATGCATTTCGCCTGTTTACCACTGAGTATGACTTTCTAAAGTTCCTTCCATGCCCAGCATCCTCAAACCTAATATGCAAGATACAGACCGGCAAAGAGTGCAACTGAGAGAGGATGAATACAGGTCAAAGCAACAGATCTACCATGACAAACGACACCAAGCCTGTGCTCTCCCATCATTGACCACTGGCCAGCAAGTTTGGGTGCGAGACCAGAACCGGGAAGGTCAGATCTTGGAAGCCACAAAACAACCAAGGTCCTACTTAGTGAAGACTGAGATGAACACTCTGTGACGTAACTGGTCTGCTCTAGTCCCAACCAGTTCACCACCAGCCTTTCCCACTGACGGGCCAACTATGGTACCTCAGGATAAAACACTGCCCGTGAACCACACACCTCCAAGGGTTTCTACCCCCGTCTCAGAGAACCAACCAGCTGAACCTACAACGCCTACTACTTGTAGATCAACAACAGCTGTGTCAACCCAAGGAGGCCCTCCAAATGGTGACCGCTCTGCAACCGAGTGTGTGACATGCTCAGGAGGAATAGTGAAACCACCACAACGGCTAGACCTGTGAACAAACTGGCATTAACTTTTTGTATTAGTATTGTTACATTCTTGTTGAGTTTACTGAACCGTGTACACAAGGTTATACTCAAACTTTGGGGGGGAGATGTTGGATTAGTTGTTTATTACATCAGACTTCCGGTGTTCTAGTTAGCAAGGCCCCGTTGCATGTTGGGAGCCATGTGCTTTGATGTTCGGCCATCTTGTATGTACTACATCTGTGTGCGGAATAAATCTTTACTTTGAAGCCTAAATATTACACAGGGTTGTGATGCTGTTGTAAATATCAAATATGGGGGGTACTGGGACTAAGACAGCCTTTACCTTAGGACAATATAGCTCAGCTAGCAAACAGTCTTTAGTAGCTGCATTTACTAGTTTTCCCACCCTACCCACCCTGAGTAGTTTTTGGTAGTATATTCATTTCCTTTATGTCTGACAGTCTTGCTGTTTTTACAACTTATGTCTTAAGTCTTATGGCCTTTAATAACAGACCACACACCAAGATTTATTGTAACTGATGTGCTTGGTACTTGAAATAAGTGAAACTAAAACAGGAAGACAGCAAAAATTACAAGTTGTGACAAAGGAAAATCAGAATAAAGAAATAAAAAGCTTGCAAAAACAAGGACTGTGAAGTACACTGACTTACATTGTTTCAGACAGAGAAAACTGCTGTGAAGCGAATTGCAGATAACACGAAGAGACTGGCAAAAACTAATCAGAACTGCACTAACCATGGACCAAAATCAACTGAGACCAAACTATACTGCAAAACTATCATAGAATATGCAGAAAATAAAACTATAGAAACTTAGAAAGGTGCTAACAATGATGAAACAGCAAAGAAACGCTAACGAGGGGGGCAAAAACTGACAGAAAGGAATAAAAACTTAATTGTGCAAACAAACCAAATGAAAGGACGAAAAGAGCTATAAACTAATTTTGCAGAAAACAAATAGAAAAAAATGTTACACTTGCATGTTCCACATTAATTATTGATGACTGATGCTTAAAACAAACACAAGAGACAGTATGGATGTTCTCCCCCTAATCTGGCTGTACCTAGCATTGAATGCAGGTCAAACTTGCTGCAAACTGTTGCTTCTTCAAAGTTTCCAAGACAGAGAAGAGATTGGACAGATACAGAAACCTCTCTTTTGTGGGAACTCTGCGAGACTGCTTATTCCCTGGGAAAGCTTACTGGTAAAAAAACAAGAGCCAATTCAGGCAGATGGGATAACCTTGAGAAGGATTTCAATCCTGAATTAGCAAGCAGAAACATGGCCACCAGAACCCTGCAACAAATGAAAGAGAAGATAAATAACCTAAAGTCAGATCACAAGAAGAATAAAGATAAAAATCACAAACAGACTGGGAAACCCAACCCAACAAACCTTTGTGGTTTGACATGGTTGATCATGCTTTTTAGTTCCAAGGATAAAATCAACTCCCTGATCCTTTTTTGTTCCAGTGAAGGCAGATATGAAAATAAAAAAAAGGCAAAACATCAAGAGGAAGGCAAGGGTCATAAAGATCAACTTGGTGATGGAGATGAAATGTTCGCATCTTCTACATCAAAAGGAGCGGGAAAATGCAACGCTGATTGCAACCGCGAGTCAAGCAATTTGGAGCAAACACCCGGTAAAAGGCTGTGTAAGATGGCAAGGGCTGAAAAAGCCAAGAAACTAAACGAGGAAGGTAGCTCAAAGGGACTCATCAATGTTGTAGACAAGCAGATAAAGTTGCTCCTAGAAGCTCAAGAGAGAGATGACAAAATGATGGAGAGATTGATACAGTTAGAAGAGACACCCAAAGAAAGGCAAAAGGAGATTTTAATGACAATAATTAACAAATTGTAAGTCAGGTTGTTTATTTTATTGCTTTAAAACTCATTCCATTAGGTCTTACAGTCACTGATGATATGTTGTGCTCAATGTTTCAGTGAAAATTTCAGGACAATTATTAATGAACTATTGATCAGGTTGTTGAACTCTTGATTACACTAGATGAGAAAGGTTCTGCCTTGATTTTAACATATTTCAGTGAAGCAGTAAATATTACAAATGCTAGAAACACCAAATGTAAGCATTTATCTCCATCACATAAAAGAATTGACATAAACAGTAATCAATAAAGCATTTTTTTTTTACAATTTAAAAGATTTCTTAGCAAAACATCCTTGACTGCATCTGCATTGGAACTTGCTCCCCCATCAACAAAATCATCATTGTTATCATAATTGTCATGGCTGTCACCAATTTTTGGATCTGGCTCCCCATTTTCAATGCAAATGTTCTGAAGAATACAACAATTGCAAGCAGCTATCATTCTGGGACGTTTCTGTTAAGATTTCCAATTCTTTTTGCAAACATCTCCACCATCCCTTCAACAAAACAAGAGTGCGCTCCACAATCACATGAATCTTGCTCAGGACAGTGTTAAATTGAACTTTTGTTGGGTCTAAGTTGCGCACATTCAGGTAAGGTCTCAAAAGCCAAGGGAAAATGTGGAGGCAACAGTTCTGTACACATTCCCACTGGCAAGACACCAAAATGCCACAGCAAGTCATTTCTCTATGCTAACTGCTTCCCTGAATTGAGCATCTCTTTTTTCCACTGAATTTCTGACCAGGTTTACTACGAACTAAAATGTTCGTTGAGACATTCTGAAGTGCTTGCTCCAGTAAGGGTCATTCCTTACTAGTACTGATTTTCACATTGCTTTAATTTTGCAATTTTTGCAATTTAAAAAAAATCCTGAACTTAAAGCAACACAGAAAAAAAATCTCACAAACTTTAATGTCATGAAATTTAAAACTCTTCTATATTTCTTGTTTTCAGAATTTAATGAAGAAACATGTCTACTTATTGTGTGTAATGTGTGTAAAGTGTAAAAGCTTTATGGCATGCCTACAGATGATGAATGACATTTTAACAGTCAAATTTCACTACCTGCATTTCTTTGAACCTCTTCATCTGTATCACTATCGTGATCTTTAGGTCCTTTCAGCACCTCTTTTGTACAGTCATTGAAATGGCCATAATTCCTGGGTTCTTTGAAATTTGAAACAACAATCTGTTTATATTTTTCAAGGATTGCTTTATTCCTCTCAGTAAGATCCATCTCAGCTGTAACTTGTATGGGAATTTCCAATCCTACTTGCACTAGTGGAGATCTTCTGTGGTTCTTGCTGATGACTTTAGCTCAAAAAAGCCCTCCTCTTTGTAGAAAAAAGCATGTTCCCCTAGAAACTTTCCAGGGCAAGTGAACAACTGTAGGGTCAGCAAGACAGCCTTAAAGGCGCTTGGTTGTGGCAATAGCATAGCAATCAAATCAGTTATTTCTCTTGTAGCAGCATTTCAATTGCTCTCCAAAAATCGGACTCTAAACCTCTTTGTAAATGTGAAACCCACAGAGACCGCACTTAAACAAATACATGATAGAGCCACTGTGATCTATGCTTGCCATTTCAAGATCTGGCATGTTTGCTGTTCCTCTCAATGTGGTTGTTCTATTGCAGTCAATTGTATTGTGACAGCTAAAGGTAACACCTGGTATTTGTAAACTGAGATTGGAAACCAACAACAAACAAAACACAATAGTCTCTCTGTTCCCTTTATTAGTGTTACAGTGCTGTGAAGACACGCTATATTCTGGTTTAAGTTTCTTTGGTAAAATGTCCTTGTTTCGTTGCGGTTTCACGGTTCAAAAGAAGTTAATTTCTGTGTCGTGAAGGCAACAGCACTGGTGCTTGTCGATAGTAATAAGACACCATATTTAAGAGAATTTGAGCCTACAATGACTTCGAGAAATCCACTTATAGGCGCTGCAATTTTACTCACCGCTGGAACAACCACTTGTCCTCCAGTTCCCAGAGGGATGTTTGAAGAATGTAAACTTATATTTCTCACTGACATTAACAAGATGATTACAGAGGACAAGATTCCTCCTGAGTTCATGTTAAATGCGGATCAAACTCCTTGCTCAAATCTTTCCATTGGGAGAATGATGATGGCTGCAAGAAATGCATCGTCAGTTTCAATTAAAGGTGTGACTGATAAGAGAAGCATCACTCTCACCTTTGTTATCAGGAGAATGCTTACCCATGCAAGTCATATACCAAGCGAAAACAACCAAGAGGTTTTAAATTCCCCAGAGGATTTGCAATTTCCCAGAATCCAAAACAATACTCTAATGAAGGTGAAACTTTAACCTTGATAGATAAAGTAATTGTCCCCTACATCGAGAGGAAAGGAAAGGAGCTCAAACTGGCACCAACTCAAAAAGCTCTGCTGATCTGTGATGTGTTTAGAGGTCAAAAAGCTGCAAAGGTTTCGAAGAAACTGGCATCGCTAAATATTGCAATTGTGTCGGTTCCCGCCAACATGATCCACTTCTTTCAGCCTCTGGATCTCACCATCAATGGGGAGGTGAAGAGATATATGAAGGACAAGTTTTCAACATGGTACTCAGACGAAGTAAAGCAGCAGATAGAATCGGGGATGCGACAGCACTGATATTAATGTGGATCTGCAACCAAGTCCTAAAACCACTTCATGCCGTCTAGTTGGCGGACCTTTACAATCACCTGAGTAGTCCTGTTTGTGTGCAACACATTGCAAAAGGGTGGGCAAAAGCCGAGATCTCTGGCCTCTTAGATGGACAAATGGATCTCCCTCCAGAAGACCTGTTCACTGACATTGAGCTCACCCTTGAAATTGATAAGAGGTCCAAGAACTTTATGCCAGTGGTACACATAGCTCTAATCTAATCCACGGTTATAGTGTAAATATGTATTATACAACTGCAAAGAATGTTAAGCATAAGGATAATGTCTTTGACTATGGCTATGGTACACGATGCCATTTCTATAATTTGGTTTTGCTATGAGTTGATGATTTTCAGCAATAAGTGTAAAATAGTAAGCTTTTTTTTGTGTGTGTTTTCAAAAATTGATTCCCTAAGAAAAAAATTTTGCATCCAAATTGCGCATATAACAACCCACGAAATATGCCGACCTTTTTTCGTGAAACTAAGTGCCTGCGAAATAAGGTAGTTGTAAATGGGCGCGTATAACATTAGATTAAACCACCCTTGAGGTCATGGACAAGACCACACTTGGCATAGACGAACATCAGCACCAAAATGTACTGCGTATGTAACCAATGTCAGCACCAGTAAGACCTGCCTTCTTTGGTGTCAGGCACCCATTAAAATTCTCAGCTTATTTTGCATTTTTCTCCAACGGTTTGCCACTTGAAAAAAAAGAAACAAGAAGAAAAACTAGACACACTTTATGTCGGTCAACCATGTTGACATTTCACAGATCAACGATAAGGGCTGTCACAAACCTCTTTTTATTCGGACATCATTCATAGGCTAACTAGAACTAACTGTAGTTAACTGTGTGGTGTGACTGCAAAGTCGACAGAAAGTACTAACTACAGTTGGGTATAACGTCACGTAACTTGACACTAACTTAAGTAGATGTGACTGCAGCCATTGTATTTGTTGTGCCTCTTTTCTGACTGTCACATTTTTAATTATCATAATCACGGTCACCCAACTAGTTTAGCTTTTTTGTTATTTTGGGTGTTCCACTACTCTATGTACTGTTTATTTATTTATAGTTATATTCTTGTAAATTCTGTTTGTTGTTTTGGTACTAGAAATAAACTGTTGTTGCTTGTTATTGAATTAAACAAACAACCTAACATAGACACTTGCAAACGTTGACTCAAAGATTGTACTTCAGCACCGCTTAATTACTATATAACAGAAAAATAGTGGCATCCAAATAATGGCTGATTCTTGTCATTTTTATCCTCAAAAGCGTCTACTTTTGTCATTAGTTGACCAGAAACTTCGGCTGCTGAAAGAAGAGATATTCAGTTGTACATCTTATTACGTAGAAAATCAAAGCTTGAAAAATTTCAAGTAAAATCTTGATGTTCAAAGATGGCCTAGCATCTCAAGGATTTCTTGGATTTAAGTGCCAGAGAACTTAAGTTTTGCATTCAACAAAGAGCTTTACCATCAGTTGAAACTCACTCTGATTTAGCTGCTTGTGCCCTTGTTGCTTTGGAGCAATAAGTGCCTATAAAAGAGATTGCAGAAAACTATGCTAAAACTTAAAAAACCCAGCGCAATGAAATATTAAAGAAATGTAACTTACAACAAGATCCTTTGGATAAAACTATTTGGGATGAGCTCACTAAATGGCTCAAAACAAACATTGGACATATATTCAACTATATTTTGAGCATGAAAGCCTTGTGAATGGATTATATAGATCATAATAAGATTTGCAAGTCTTCTTCAATTTTGAAAAGCAGATTTGTGAACCAAGTTTTTTACCAAGTCTACGTCCAATGGAAACATATTCTTGTGTGCCTGCCTCAACAAGTGAGAGAGCAACCTCATAAGACCTGTGCATATTGAAGCTGTGCTGCTGGCTACAGTAAATGTTCCAATCATGTAATTGCAGTTTTATATAGAGTCTAATTTGAAAATGAAAGGGGGTACATGGACCCAGCATGCACTGACCAAGCCTGTGTTTGGAACAAAAGCAGTAAAAATATTAAGCCTCACAAAATCAAGGATAATAATATTGAGGCACACTTTCGCCACAATCCAACACCAGCATTCACCTTCAATAGTCCCAAGAAACAAGAATTTGATCACTCACCAGTAAGTCACAGGAATGTATCATTTATGGCGATGAGCCTAAGAAAATCAAGGATATGAATATTGAGGCACACTAAAGGCACAATCCAACATCCACATACATACTGCCTTTCTTGTGAAAATCCTTGCTTAGAGCCAGGCAAGTTTGATGATGAACATCAATTGATCTGACAAAGTGTATGAAAACTGCCATGCGACTACAGAAACACAACTATACTCTCAGTTGTAGTAATCTGACAAACGTTTCACTTGAGTAGCTCTTTTGTCCCTGTTATTTTTCTCATCATGCCAAAAGCACACTGCTCTTGGTATACTATGGCTTTCAAGATAAAAGTTATTGTGGAAGCTGAAACTGTACAAAAAAAATCTCAAATAATTTGGACTTAGCGAGTCCATGATGCAATGCTGGATAAGAAACCAGGTGACTGTTCTTTCTGGCAAGCTTAAGATGTCTGCAAAACGTGCAATGGTGGGCTATTTCACTCTCAAGTATCCCAAACTAGACAAGCAAGTGATGGGGTGGTTTCCACAGCAGAGAGACCAACGTAAATACTTCATTTCTAATATGAAATGAGAAGACTTTTGCTGAGTTGAGTAAGATAGTCTTTCAATATGTGGGAAGCAAAGAATCTGATTGGTAGTCAGAATGCGTTGTTGTCATGACAATTTAAAACATGCCTCGTAAAGAGCACTGCAGCCCTGGAATTTACCGTCATTTTGCATCACCATCAAGTTTGCTATTTTTTCACAGGTATTGCAGTGAGTGTATTGTTGCTTTGCCTAAGTTAAACTTATCTAGAACGAAGCTTGATATAAGGAGGCAGAGGAGAAAATAAATAGTATTAAATATAGCAGAAGGAAGAAAAGGAAACAAAGGGAAAACATTGCTATCCCTGTTTCTATGCTAACAAGGACTCAATCTACAGCCTTGTGCATTTACACAATGGAATAAGGATGGGAAGGAAATAAAGATAGGAAGGAGGGGGGTTGGAGTTGGGTGTATTGAAGGTGGGGGGGAGGTTAAAAGGATGACTTCTTGAGGTCCTAAAACTTCTGAAAATCTAGTCTAACGCATTGCATAGCTGGAATTTTTGGTTGGTCAAAGAAGATTTATGCAGCCAAGTGGTAGTTTATCCCATCACATTCCCCGCATGACTTCACTACCCATTTGAGCGGTTCTGTCACCCAAAACTCCCACAAAACTGTTAGTTATGCAAGCTTTATCATTCCATCTCCCTAGTTTATTTTTCATGGTCATGAGACCTGTAGATCTACTATGAAGGAGTTTTACATTCTAGTAAAAAAAATACATGGCTTAGGCTTGACTAATATTTCTCGCAGTGAGATCTCTTCTCTACATGATGTAAGGGAGGGCTTCTCTAACTGGTCTGTGAGAGTCTTCTGATTCTGTCTGGGGTTCTTTCCACCCTCAGTATGTTCTGGGGGCTGTTGAGAAATGCCAGTCAGATACAGGTCACATCCACAGGCATGCAATCTGAACAATTTTTCCTGAATAAAGTACACAGAAGCTCACCCAAAAATTTATACCAGACGTGAATTACTTTTCAGGAAGTTGTTCAATGATATTATAGGTAATACAGATAATAAGCTTTTAGGTCTTTTCTGAAAAGTCGATCCTTTTTGGAATTATTTCATTGTAATCCAAGCTATACCACATAATTAGTTGTTTCTATTTAGTTTTCTTTTTCTTTTTCAATTTTAACATTTTTTATTGGGATTTTATACATATTTATATACTTACATTTAACAAAAATCCTCTTCTGGTGCATAGTATGTCAGCTGATGATGTCTGCACCCAAAATATTGTCCAAATATCGCTACACCACACACGGCAACAAGATGTATGCCTGCTGCCTGTCTTGGAACAAGACCACAGGAAGAGCCAAGATCCTTCAGTCAAGGGAGTGGTAGTTGCAAAGTTAGGACCTGTGACTGATTGTGTACAGGTGAAGGAGCTCTTTTGGAAACAACACATTGATCAGTTAAAAGACCTCTCAGGAATGAAGATTAAACCCCATTAGCAGGAACAACTTGAGGACTGTGAAGTAAATGTACCTCAGTTTTTTGCAGCATACTCACCAACTAAAATGCCAGTAACCACAGCAGGACATTTTCCTTTGCATAGTGAGCCAGCACCAAACCAGAGTAAACCACCTGTCATGGAGGTGAAACCAGGGCCAGAACAACAAAGGGATCCTGCAAATCAAGAATCATCAGTTTCATGCAAGAAATCTGATCACCGTGACCGGACTGTTTGTCCAGAGAGATGCTACCCACTACAGAAGACCACCTTAGTGCCTTATCAAACAAGTTCCTTAGTGAACTGTGGACTGTCTGTGGGAACTGTGACATTTTATTATTTAGTGTTCATTGTCACTTTTTTTTGCAAAGGAAGGGAGGAACGTTATGATGTAATGCTTTCTTTATCACATGACTTGCCTCGTGCACATCAAGATTAACCGTTGTATTGTTGTTACTTCTCTGCCATTAAAACCAAGTTGAGTTTGTACCTCTGGAGTCATTATTTCCTCACCAAAACACTACAATAACATTACATGCTAATTGAGTAATTTACAACCTTACTGTGGTAACTTCTAGCCCTCACATACTCAGCTGCTGCTGAAACAAAGGCTGTTTAAGAAGAATAGAAACAGAAAATTCTCTATTCTGTGTGACTTTCCACTTAATGATGATAAAAAACTTTCACTATCTCATTCTCAGTGGCATTACATGACCAGTTGCAATAATTGGCATCACAGAAATGCGGCATGATATAACCATGGCAATGAATCCTAAGTAATGGTAATGAATCCATCAATTTTTTGATGTGTCATTTTCACTTTGGTCTGGTGGTAAAAGTGGATGTGTGCTGTCCTTGTGTCATTTTTCATATTTATTCTAAACATGTCTGGCCTAGGGTCCTTTAACTTTGAAATCACGCCTGGTAACATTTTGGATCAAAGCTTACTATGTCCAATTAGGTGAGACTACATTTATTCTTTTCACTTGTAAAACTGCGAGTGACTCCTAGTTCAGGTGTTCAGAGAGTGTGACCAGACAGAATGAAAAATATTTTGTTTTCTGTTTAAATCAAATTCAAGTTATAAAGGAACATTGTGAAAAAGGACTTCATGAGAAATGCTCTAACACACAAATCATTAGAGTTTTATTTGAACCTAACCCAGTGAAATTTGAACTGGACTGACATGATTAGTGTTTTGTTTGGAACAACAACAACAGCAAAATAGAAACAAAACAAAACAAAATTCAGAAACCAAACAAAAAGGGCACCTGAAAAAATAAATGGTACCATAACCAAGCACTTACACCCATTTTTCATCAGTTCTGTTTCATTTCTGAAAGGAGATGATAAATCAGTCTGTGTCCATGTCCTGCAAGCACAGTGCATGTAAGACCTGCCTGCTGGAGATGATCTCCAAACAGAGCAACAGCATGTGACCCTGTATCTGTCCCCTCTGTCAAGCCTGGATGAGAGAAGACAGGCTTAACATGAACTTCACTGTAAGTGCTTTGATCAGAAGGATCCAGGTGTGTGGCACTAACGTCAGCTGCTCCATGATTGGGAAACACAGCAGAAAAGAAAGATATATGACATTTGCCCTTTCATGATTTTGGATTGCACCAATGGACCCAATGGCTCCTTGGAGAAACCACACTGGACAAAGTCGCATTTCTTGAAGGAAGGAGGGAGCAGAATAATGTTCATTGAAATTTCCTTATAGGGTAGGTTTCAAAAATTAAAAAAACCTTCCTTGATAGTGGGTTAAGGATTTTCTGGAACAACATATTAGGGTAATGACAAGTACTCTTTTGGATATTGGTACCTAGTAAAGGTAAACCTGTTGACAATTAGTATAAAAATATCACAGGATTCTCCAATTGATATTGCAGAAGTAATTGTTGTATGTAAGGCATTGAGTTAACTTCAGTTTCATTGTTATTGATGTGATAAAGTTCAGTTTTAGCTATTGCATTTTACAAGAATTCCTCCACAGAATTCCTCCAAAGGATTCTCCACAGGATTCACTAATTGACATTGAAGAAATAATTGGTGTATGTAAGGCATTGAGTTAACTTCAGTTTCATTGTTATTCATGTCATAAAGTTCAGTTTTAGTTGTTGAAGTATGTACAAGAATTCCTCCTAGGTTTGTGGAAAAGTAAAGTACTGATTAAAATGATCTGGAATACCATGACAGCTGTTTAAACACAACCATTATAATAATTGCAGAAACCCAGGGGGGTCTGGGGACGACTTCAAGGTGAACAGACGTGCCCAAGCTCTCTCCTAAAAATTGGTTTTAAATGTGCTTTTAAAACGTGATAACGCGTTTCTTTTTGTGCTTTTCACTTTGAAGAGGCGAATGAGTATTAAAACTAGGTCTAAATAAAAAAAAGAGAGCGAAATGACAGCAACCGGAGGCAAATTCGACGCTGTCCTGACCAAGATGGACGCCAAGATGGACGACTTGTTAAAGGCGAAAGCTGACCAAGAAGTAAAGTTGAACTCCATTCTTCAGAAACTAGAGAACCTCGAAGTAAGCCAGAAGAAGACAACCGATGACGTTAAAGATTTGAAGCAGAGCTACGGTTATTTAGAAGAACAAGTCACTGAAGTCAAAAGCGACATTGCAGTGAAAGCGTCCCGCATGGAGTTGGCCACACTTGAGAAAAAAATAGATGACCTCAAAAACCGTTCCAAAAGGAACAATATCGTCATATGGGGTTTGCGAGAAGACGCAGAGAAGGAACAAGACTCTCTAGAGCTTTTTTTTTTTTTTCTGGCCCACGACTTCTTTGGAAACCATATGGGAATCAAGGGCATTGAGGTGATGAGGGCACACCGCATGAACGTTAAAGAACAGGCCGCAGCGACTCCAAAGCCGCGACCAATGTTTACCTTCTTAGGTACATGGATAAGGTGAAGATTCTAAAAGCCGCCGCTAAAGCTCTTGAAGAGAAAGCTTTCTTTGAGTCCCAAATATATATATCAGATGATGTATCGAAGTCGGTACGCAACGACAGAGCTAAGCTGCGAAAAGATTATTTAAAAGAAATCAAAGAAAAAGAAGATGTTGAATCCGCCTTCATTCCATGGTCAGATATTATACAAGAAAGTTTCCACTACAAAGTTGTCAACCTTTAAAACTGCCGACTGACGAGTAGCCGAACATTTGGATATTTTTGAACTGAACCGACTGATTTTTGCAATGATGAACAATTTAGTCTCTTCCTTAGTTGCATAAATCTTGTAAATATACGCATATCATGTAAACTGATTTTTACGTCTAAAGGAGATCTCGGCGAAAGCGTGTCTCGAAACCACAATGGTAAGTGCGCTTTCGTTATTGTGTGTAACCAATGTATGTGCAATGTTTTGTGTGTGTCTTGTGTTTACTATTTCTGTTTTTATAAAATTCCACATTTCTTGCCGCTTACAAACATATCAACTGCTCAAACATGCCAATTATTATAATAAATTATTGATAAGTTCTCTCATGATAAATGATTCTAATAATGGCTGACAAATGACAAATTCTAAGATCAAGTCTGATAGCCTGAAACCGGTGCCTCTTAATGTGAGAGGCCTCAGCAATTTTCAAAAACGCAGAGTGTTTTTCACCTGGTGTAGAAAACAAAAAGCAGACTTAATATTTCTTCAAGAAACTCATTCAACAAAAGCAGGCGAGTACAATAAAAAATGTGGAAAAAAAAAAATAAACTCTTAAAATCCAAACACCTATCAACAGATAATTTATCAAAAGTGCCACAAATTTCCCCTATGAATGAAACAATAATAAGAATGGGGGGGGGGAGCCCACTTCATTAAAACCTGTATAAGAAAAGAGGCCCTGTCCAGGGAAATTCTAAATAACCAATAGGCTGTCAATACAGCAACATGATCAACATAAAATAACTGCTGACAAGCAAAAAAACTTCCTTCATGAAATTGCAACCGAAAGTAAGATTGATAACTTGACAAATCTTTTAATGGACAAGCTTCAGGTTTTAAAGGTTAGATGGCAAACAAGCATACGTCCTCTAACAGGGCCTCAATATAGAAGCTGTTCAATGCAACTACTGCCTCGAGACTATGCAACAAAAGGTCTGTCATACTTTTTCCTTCTTAAAGTTAACTGGACCAAAAAAGAAACAGTAGCAAGCAGTAAAAGGGGAACCAACCCTAACTTGTACCTAGTCATCTGTGCTGGCACATCCTGTTCACTACTCTGCTAAGGCTCAACAGGAACCCTCTAACCTTGTTACCACACCTGCATGTACATACTGAGGTTCTTGCACCTTTCCAGTGTCTTTTTATAACAATTATTTTCTACAAGGAACATCATCCTCTTCCATGAAAACAAAGAGGTCTCTGTAAAAGACAGATACCACTCTGTTGACTTCTGCCCATAGACGTTCAATTCTCTGGTTATGAACACTGCGACCACAGATAAAACTTCCCCTATTGAGCCACCTGTTCTGAATTATAAAACTAGCCACATCAACATTTTCAACTCCTCTGTCACCTCCAACACAGAAGGGGAACCCAAATTCTTGAGTACCATTAACAAAGCAATGCAATACTGTGTTTGCAAGGTTATTTCCAAGGTGATTTGGTTTCTTGACACTATACAGGTGATGCCGAATTGGTGACCTTCACCTAATTGCACAATTAACAGGATCAATAGCCTGCAAAACTTGCCATATTTTCCATCGTTGAATAAAAATACCACAACCTCTTAAGGCTCCCCATATGTAGGACTCACCTGAAAAAGGAGTCAGGCGTAACACATCCCTTATGTTACACTCTAGCTCTTCATCTGAAATGTCAGTGAAAGAATCTTCAAATCCATATTCAAGCCTTTTCCTATAAAGAGTTTTGGGGCTTACACCAAGACACTGTGCTATGGTTGTCCACTGCATACCAGTGTTTCTAAGAACCTCGATATGGTCCTTTGTAGTGATGTATCATGCTCTCCCACCAGAACTTTGGCCTTTGGAAGGCTCCCTCCAAAACACATGACATGCATTGGTGTTAAAGCTTGTGATTTTGTTTTCCAAATCTTGATGAAGCTCCCAGAGGGAATGAAGAAGATTTTGAAACATTTCCTTCAATACCTGACAGCTTTGAAAGTTGGCAAGAACCAAGCGAAATAGCAACAACAATTTGGACTTGCCCTTCCAAGCCGCCGTACTCAACATACCTGGGGTTATTATAGGCACCGTTCTGCTCTATTTACAAAACACAGTCTTGAAGAGACAAAAAGAAGTTCTCTGAGTCTTCACCGTTACCTCTCACCAATTTACACGCTTGGAAATTATTGCTCGAAATTGGGCCAACTTTAAATTTGGCCGCGCGTGACCTGGGGTAAAGTTTTCCAAAATCCAAGATGGTGGATAGCTCTGAACCCACCGAAGAGGAACTAATATTTTCAATAAAAGAAGCCCTTAAGCATAGCAAGTCAGAATTTGAGCGATGAATTTCGAATGGGCATAAATTGAGGGATCTAGATATCACATTCAACCGGCTAAACAAGGTTGCTGAGATAGCTGTGAAAGGAAACTTTGGAGCAATTCGAGAGCGACCTAAATATAAACTTGGCGAACTGTATCCAATGCTACAGCGTTGCATGATTTGGGCAAAATGTGCCATTAATCGCCGGCTATCACCAAGGATGAGTAAAGTGCACCCGTGGATGGTCATTTTTGATCTCCCTATGGCACAGGAGGTTTTTAACATTTTACATAAGGACGTTCTTGGTCTAACAAGGTATGGTTTAGAGGTAGAAGAGAAGCCAGGTTCTGTAACAATTACTTTTTTCAGTCTGAGAAGACTATGTCATTTGTTTGACAAATTTATGGACTGTGGTGGATTTATCAAGCAGCTTGGCGAAGGAGAGGGACAAGTCAAGCTCATTGTCAGCCAAGAAAAAAAAGGAGTGATGATCTACAATGCAAAAGGAGAGTAATTGCAAAATTTTTCTATGGCTATTGGAATTCGTTTGGTATCAGCCACCACTAAATACAGAAATCACCAGTTTATTTTGGAAACCGACATTGCTTAACTGTTGTGTTAAATGGTGTGAGCTACACAAAGAAAAGACACCAGTAAAACAAGGAAATAGTAAAACACTATCAAATAGCAGTATTCATTCTGGATGTTATAATGCCTCCACATGATCATATAAGCTTAAATAAGGCAAACCACTACTATAAGTGCTGAAACTTATAAACTTATTATGGTTACGAGAAGTATATAGACAGAGAAAACTTCTCATATATTATGACATAAAGTTACAGTTGATAATTTTAAAAGCAAGCAGAGGTATAACTTTAGCCAAGAGCAGACTTAAAAGGCCTCTCAAAATGCACAATCAGGATTAACTCATGACAATTTCATACTTTAGACCCTCCTTGGTAGGGGCATTCCCCTCTTTGCTGACTTTGTTTTTCCAGCCATGTATTATACAGATTATATAATTATACATAGTTCAATTTGAATTTTTATATTAATTTCTAAATGTTTTTCCTCCAGGTGATTGAATTAAATGAGGAACAACTTCTATAATTTTAACCAATGAAATTGAACCTTATGGTTATGAGCAGTATGTAAACAGAGAAAACTTTGGGTGCAATATAATCAGTTACAGTTAAATATAAACTTACATTTACCTCAACTCCTTATTCATGAAAATTTTACAAAGCATGAAAAATAAAACAGTTGTTTTATAAGTCCTTAAACAGCTGGGGTTCATTGTGAGTCAAAGCACAGTTACACTTAGAATGCTTCTAAAAATATCACTCAATGTTTTGAGGATTAACTCATGACATATGCTTAAGGCACCCCTTGGTGGGCTTTCCCTCCTTTACTGACCTTGTTACTTCAGCCATGAATGAATGACCACAGTAGTAGCATTTTTCATTGCATCGAGGCTTATGAAAACCATAATTACAGTGATGCTGTGGATCTGTGGTCACACGACGGGGGATAAGGCTTTCCTTTGTCTGGTGATAGGTCAAGAGGGAGGGCTGATGAATAGGCAGCCAAAGTTTACTGATGTAGTCATGTCAGAACACTTGGTGCCAGCGGTCCTTGAAAAGACTGTTTTTTGCATAACTAGCAATCTGGACGTGCTTTGCCTCCCTTCCCTGAATTGTGTTTATGCCAAGGCCAGTTCCATATTTATCAAACATCCACTGAGTATGAACTGGAACCAGATGGCCAATACTCCAGACTGTGCATGAAACTTTGTCAGTGAAAAGGACTACTGCTGTGAAATAATCATGGCTCATTTGTTGCAGCTCTTGGACAACTGTAGGAGTGATATGATACATAGAGAACCTTGAAGCACAATCTCTCAACTTGATTGCTATGAAAACAATGCAGATCAGCTTCATAATCAATTTGGGGTTATCTGAATCCCCTTGATTGCATCTACCAGAAACATGAAACCATGCAAGACAAGTTTAGAGTCTTTTCCAGTTAGTCTGTAGGAAAAGTCCTTATCTTTTGGCCTGTCTTCTAGGATACATTTCCCTATTTGTTTCTCTAGTTGTCCAGCTTTGACATCAGACTCTAATGCTTTCAAGTATCTGAAAAGTGCACTTGATGGTGGTAGATCTGACAAACTGCTGATTTTACCTGGGATGTTACTTGATGAAATTGCCAAGTCTAAAAGCATTGACTGCAAATGTTGCACTCCATTATTTTTCAAATGGAGAGGCTCAACAACCTCTTTATCACAAAGAGTACCAATGGGAGGCTCAAATTCTTGTCTTGACTTCTTGCTTGCAATGAACTGAGTAATTTTACTTCTCTGGGTGGACTTTGCAAGGTTGGGGGAAATTTTATCCTTGAACTTTGACACCTGCTCAGCCATGTCCAGTCTTTGTTGGTATGGCCAAGGTTTCCACTTGCAATTTGGCATGTTTCCAAATTTGCCATTTAATGTGGTGCAATCTGCCTTTGATACATTGGCAAAGCTTGAAAAATAACCAGCAGAATTGCTTAGTTCTCCATTAAGGAAACAAAGAAATTTCATATCAGAGGGAACCAGTTCAAAGGAAAAAGTTACTTGCACCCCTGATACAGTATAGGCTTTCTTCTCAATTTCTTTAATTTGAGAGGCTAGCTGCTTTGTAAAAAGTCTAACAGCAGGATGATCTTCTTTGCAATTAGCACCAAACAAGAGGAAATTTTCATTCAGGCTTGCAACTCTTGCCCCCACATTAAGGAAACTCACTAGCCAAGACACAGATTCATCCCATTTTCCAAATGGGGCACTGTCTCCACCCACCGCTACTTTGAAAGCTCCCTTCTCACCAAACCAAACCAGCTTTTCACTCTCCTTTCTAATGGGATCTGTTTCAAGATAAAATTTGCTTAGAGTGAGGAGCATTGTTTCTAGATCTCTGTACACACCAGCAACTCTCTGTTCTTGGGGTAAAGTGGCACACAAGGTGTCTCTAACAGAAATTAGTTCCCCAATGTCAATCTGTGAAATATTTTGCATTAAGTCTTTGTAAGAAAGAGGTCTTGGAATTGGTATTCCAAAACCAAATGTTGTTCTCTGTTTTGATGGAGTACCTGTTTTAGTGCTCTTCCCTGTGTGCCTCATGACAAGTGCAGACCTCCCTTGCATGTACTTTACCTTTCCAATGACCCCTCCAGCATAGAGCAATGATAATGACCGGATAAAATTTTCATTACTTTTCTCGTATTCTAGTGCTTCCTTCTTTATTTCCATCAGAGTGGCCTTTTTCAATTTTTTAGATGAGGAGAGATACTTGGCAACATCAGTTACTTTGCTATACTTAAGGACAGTGGAGACCATGCCCTCTAGAGCAGGAGCCTTGTCCTCCATACTCCCTCCATTGATCTCTGTTGCAGCAATTAAGGTTTCCAATTGCCTCCGTTGGGCACTTCGTCGAGGTAAGTTCAGTTTACCACCATCAGAAAGTTCAGAGGGATTCTTTTTGCGCGCAGTGGAGGTGTTTTTTGAAATTACAAATGCACTTGAACGTGGTGTTATCTCGAGCTGATTCATGCATTCTTGTACTTTCTCACTCTTTTCTTGAAGACGCTTATTTCTCTTTTTTAAATGCCGGCAACTTCTTATTTTTTGATAAATATTCATCACAGAGGTTACATTTTTCCCTTGCCAACTCACCCAGTGGAAATCGGCTTCTCGCAGAACATTTAGGAGACCTCCGAAGAGGTTTCTTCTTGGTTCCCATACAAGCTCAAACTTGAGCCCAAAATTCAATGGCCTACGATCAAATGCAAAGATTTTTACTAATTTTTCAAACAAAAATTCACCCTCTGAAGCTCACAATATTAACCATTTTTTCCACAAAAACGAAAGACAAATACCTTTTCTAGAGAAGTATGGTTTTACTTTTTCAAAATTGGGTGGCAATAAACTCAAATATATCACTTTCAAAA